>NC_068366.1:68287588-68357588 GCF_020536995.1 Dreissena polymorpha
AATCCTATAAGACGATGGGAAAACATTGCATGTGGTGAAAATCAGTACTTGCGAGTAACTTAGCACGAATCAACTTGTTTATAAGGGACAACAAAACACATCTACTTTTTTGTATTGATGGAATGTCACTGTGCGACATTTGCACCGAGTGATTTGCTCTTTGATGCGCGTTCAAGCGTGGGTTAAACAATTTATCAGTTAGCCATCAATTCACTTCTCTTTTGTTTATGATGAATCGCGTATAATTCTTAAATCATAAATGAAAAAAAACCATTTTGAAATAAATACGTCTCGAAAAATAATATAATTGTAACAACTTAATAAGTAACTGTTATCGGGTTGATGATGTATTTTCGTTCGGATAACAGCTTACGATGACGTGAACGAAAACAAGATAAGATTCAGAAGCTAACGAAAGCAATTGTAAAGCATAGGAGTAACCTTAGTTGTTCGAAAGCCAACAATTGAAACACTTGTATCGGAGAGAACTTGTTTATTTTTAGCGCCGGCAAACAACCACTCTTCCAATCTTCGGTACAGTTTGTCATATTTGTTTTCTTTTCTAATTGGAAATAAGTCGTATTCATGCAGAAATTAATTGCATGCAAGTCACTGTCAGAATGTTCAGGTGCCAAAATATTATAAAAAAACGATATAAATATTGCTACGTCAATTTGTCTGTTTTTCATCCAAAACTTAAAAAAATAGTTCTCGCAATTATTGAACTTAACGTGTTTTTTTTTCAAATAACAGCAAATTATTTCGCACACGTTTTCTCTCTAATCATTTTGCCCCCTCCAAATATAACTCAAACTAATTTCCAAAATAACTTTGTTTTGTGTTGTCATTAAGCTTATTTCCTTCAAAAAAACATAGACGAAAATATATTTTTTTTCCTAGAAACATCTTTGTCTGAAGTAAGTCGTCTCTCCACTATTCAGTCGTACCGTATAACAGCTATCAAAATGGTTGGTATTGAAGATTGAGAACAACGCTCTGTATGTCATTACCGAATAACATCGTTAAATCTGATTTGATAATACGTCACTGAGTATGTAGATAAATGTACACTTAACTGAAACAATTTTTTACAATGCGCATGCGCAAATTTTTTCCATTATAAAATCGAGTCAGCGTGGTATGTGCATACAACTTAATTGTTATTATATGCTTTGTAGGTTTTAATTTCAATCAGACACACTTTAATTAAATATTCAAGTGCATGTTGATTTTATTTATCTCAATTAATATATTTTCGTTCAAAAAGCGACTCGTTACCACACACATGTAATGTGCTCAAGTTTCAGAAATTTGATATAAGAAATATTATGGAGTATTAAAAAACATTGCGTCACCATATGAAAAAAAACTACTGCCAATTATTGAGTTGGAATAAAAACATTTATTTAGTTAACATAAATTACAAAGAACTAAACAAGGTTCTATAAACATGTTTACGATTTCAGAACCGTGCCCCTTAAATACAACTTGAAAATAAACTCTGTATAATTAATACTCGTATTTTTTGTTTGCTTAATTGTAGTTGCTTTAGAAAAGGAATCACATGTGAACATAATAATTCCATTCTGTTTTATCTTGTTAAAATAGGATTGGCGGATTTAGGCACTTTAAAAGTAATTTTTTATACAATTTAGGCATATCGCTTAGTAATCTAACACTAAAGTGTTGAAATTAAACTAGAAAATGCTAACAAAAGCGCATTAAACTTAACTTCATTTATTTTAATTTTTAGGCCGATCGGATCTTTGCATTTTACAAAATCGTGCAAAATACATCCAAAGTGGCAGATTTTAGCACTGCACCAGTATTCGTGTTTAGCATTTTGACTCTTGGAATCTCTAGGAATTGTGGGTTTTAAATTTATTGACTTTTCAGTTTTACATGGTTCAAGTCAAAGTAATAAAAGATAAAGAGGAAAAAGCATCAACTAGTTTTAACCAACACACAGAGTCTACAAGACTGTGTGTTAGACGGTTAAGGTTACACATTGTAATATAATTACTGGTTAAAACTGAGGCATTTACTTTTTCGCACAAGGTTATTAATAAATGAGAAAAACCATAATTTTCGCATTTGAATTGCTGGATCAAATCATCATCATGTTATCTAGTGTTGTCTTCTTAAAAGGGACACTATGGGTTTTACTCATATTCAGAGGATCGTAATTGTATACAGTAAAAATGAGAGGTAGACGAAATTTCAATTTAAACATTTTCTTTATGCAGAAGACGATCTATTTCACTATCGCTTAACTAGTCATTTAAATTATATATTGTCAATATAACCACGCAAAACAAGTTAAGCGGCGTTATACTGGCTTTAAGTTGAATATCGTACCGGCTGAATGTGATTATATTTGTCCTGCGAAAAGCTCGCAAACTATTTGTTTTCAATTTGAAAGTTCATAGTAGATATGCATATCGCATTGAGGGAATGTGTGTGCAGTGCACAGGGTCCATAACTCTTTCTGAATTATTTACATTGTATTACCATTTTACACGTGTTTATACAAATTGTTCCAGGGAATATCTGAAATACAATAATTTGTATGGCTATAGAAGGCAACAAGCATTATGACTGCAGTTTATTCAGGGCATATCTGGTGTACTATACGAACTATCAACTGTTATCGTAGATATGTCTCAAGTACGGGAAGTGCATTGAAAGAAACATAACTAACGAACATAACCATACTTTGAGAGCTGTTTCACTTATTGACTGTTATAATTAAAGTGAGCATATTTCTGTAGGAGTAATTAACAAGAATTTCCAATTGATGATACATCTCATTGAAGGGAAAGTGCTGTGCAAAAGAGCGACAACTCATGCTTCCATAGTTTTGAGTTGGCTTAACCGTATTATTATTCACCTTTACATTTCAGTGTACGAAAACTAGACCATATGCCATTCGGGCCTTCAGCCTTAGACCGGAACAGATGTTTATAGGCTCAAACTGTATTTTGCAAAATAAATAATAGAAGATTGCATCAAATAAAAAGCAATACCATATTGAAAGAATACTTGTTCTTCAACTAAACCAAAAAGTAAAGTTATAACTGTGTTGTTTATTATGTTTGGTACATTGATTTTACCTCACCAAGAACTTAACAAACACGCATTTTTTCCGAAATATATCATTCCCCATCTGTTAAGCTTATATTAATGCATTATTTTCTGAACACTAAATTTTCTAAATATACAAATATTAAGTTTTTAGCCCCAATATGTCATGCTGTTGACTGCAATTACTTCCAATCATTTGACAAACATAGTTTGCAGAATTGTATTTTATAATGTTTCTTATTCTTTTAGAGACTATTGAGAATGTTAACACGGAGCAAAAAAAATCAGATATGTTTTGTTCACACACATACTTTGTTTTTCATATTAAGTACATTCTGTCATGATGTGGAAGTAAAACATGAATTATAATTGTTGCATACTGTATTCGACATAACTCTACATAGCGATGTAAATATTTCCCTAATAACAATCACAATAGTTACTGGAGACAGATGTTTAATAACGGAGCAAGTAATTCAAAGGTGCTCTGCTTTGTTGAGGATAACAGTCGACGAAGTTTGTATAGTTCATTTACTTGGAAATTTCAAACATAACAATCAATCATATTATGGCATATGACACATTCTTGATTAGTTTTGAAAACCATCAACATCCGCCGATCTGCATTTATAAAATCAACTAATAAGCTCGATCGAATTTTTCATGATCATGAGAAACACAATTCCAGAACGACAATTCCTTGTGGCCAGTTTTCAACGCAGTCGTTTTTATTAGTTTACAATCATAAAGGACGCTTTAATGGTAACTTTAACAGTCGATTTGGTTTACAATACATGTTAACCATATGAAAACCAAAACCGCTGAATCCAACATTACTATGAAATAAATGTGCAAAATCACGATTATATTAAATGTGTGCCAGCACAGCGATAATACGCCCCTTTCGTCGATGTAAACGTTACGTTTTTAATCTAGATTTTATTAAGTACGTTAAGTGCATTAATTGTATATCAATGACATTCAGCAGTTACACAATCTGAATCTGCCAATTGTATGTCAATTCAACTAATTTACTATTTACTTGAAAATATTGTATTATTGTAATATATTTAATATCGTTTAAACATGAAAACGATACTCACAACAACAACCAATATAGTTGCCCATTGAGGATAATTGAATTTTTTAGTAGAAGTGTAATGCAAAAGTGTATTGATCCGAAATGTATTGGTTTAAGATTTAACGGCGAATGAAAACTAATGTGCGTGTGTCCAAAAAATAACCAAATAAATGGCACATTTTGACCCTTTTATATTCTCGTGAACTAGACCAAATAAATAATACGTAGTCTTAGTCTGTGTTAGAAGGTTTACAATATTCATCAGAGTCTAAATAACAATATACCACACACATTTCTATAAACTGTGTTGTTAATACTCAATTATTGTAAGATGTCGTACTGACACACATATATTTCTGTAAAATTTAATTTAAATATTCACTCTGAAAAATATTTCGTTAAATATGGCTGCTTCATTAAATCAATTTAAGTTTCTTTACAATGTCATATCATGCTTTTTAGGTAGAACATTCATATTTGCTAAAAAGGAATAAAGCTCGACATGACAATATAAAAAGTGCTATAACAAATTATCGTTAGGTTCTATGGGCTAATAATTATTGCTGAGAAGATATTTCAAAAGCGAATGTTATGTTTTTCGGAGGACAACAGTCGATGAAGTTTTCAATATTTATCACCGTTTAATATACAATAAAGAACTGACTAATGACATGCAAGTTTTGATATCTTTGTGTTAGAACAATACTAAGTGTCGCGTTGCTGCTTTTTGTACGTGAAAAGAATTTAAATAAAGAACTAATATGCACGTTCGAATTTCGCAGTCACATCAGACATTCAATGTCAGTGTAATATTTATTTTTGTGTCATTAAACACGGCAGAAATGGTTATAATAAATGACACTTCTAAATGCTTTATGAGACGGTCAACAAAACACAGTATTTCAAAGTTGAAAATCTGCACTAGGCAATTTTAACCGAATAAATATGCAATAAAACGGTCGGTAAAATTGACGATACACGAATAAATTGATATTACGGCACTTGAAAAAGAACAAGTGCGTCATAGTATTAATAAAATATGAACTATAGCCTTTATTGTGATCCTCCATGAAGCCCATTCAACAGCAGTAGCAACGTATTATGCATAAAGTACTCAAGAGTGCATGTGCTTCCAAAACTAGTTATTGAGTTACATAACAAATACAATATTTAAAAAAAGTGTGAATATTTTGCACGCTGCTTGCTATGGCATATCTGAATCATATACATGATATTGCCGTTGCATGCAAGTCCTTATTGTTAGAACTGTCTTAAACGGACTAATCACATAGGAACAGACTTCTGAACACGGGGACCGTGATGACAGATTGCTAGAATAAACAGCCGAGCTATGATACATGCACTGTATTTTTAGCAAAGTGTCTCGATTGAGACGGAAGCTGAAGAGGAACCTTCAAAAGCGACATTGTTTAAGCTGATATGCCCGTCCATCTTATGTGCGAAATACAACTTGACTGACATTTTAGCTGTTCTGTTTAATTTGTGTTTGTTTGTAAACATAAACATGTATGCTTGATAACTGTTATCATTTGTGAATCTTTGGCATAAGACTTTTAAGAAAGCTCTAAGTTAATGCCCTTGTCCTGCAAATTCGCGCGTGTAAGGTCTACTCTTTGAGAATACATTATTTAAGTAGAATATATAATACAATTAGAATTACTAATTAAGCACTTGATTCTAATATGATATTCAATAATAATATAGTGTTAAATGTTCTATTGAAAATGTCTAAAAACATACAACACGTCTAACAAAAGAAGATGTATGTCGCACATAATAAAATGTTACATAGTGCATACACAAACACGTTTATGCAAATGTATATTGTATATACACAAACACGTTTATACATTTAATTTGAATTCCTTATCAAGAGGGCAATGATTGCCCTTAAGAGCCCAACTGAGTTAACGGACACCAAATCCTTAAGACATGACCAAGTGATCTAGTTAAATACCGCACTTCACTCAGAGTCAAACATGGCCTCCATAATGTCAATGTTAATATTTTGAACAAGTTTCAACAAGACTGAGTTTTTAATGTGGCCTTAGAATTATAACACTTTTTTAAGAGTTGGCCTGATGACCTAATTTGCAGATGCATCTGACCAAGATTCAAATCTGACGAAGATATTGTCAAATAAAAATGTGGCCAAATTTCAAGCCTGAGTCATAAGTGTTGCCCTTAGAGTGGTATTAAGTTTTTTTTAAAGATTTGACATGTTGATCTAGTTTTCTTTGCAAGTGCCCCAGATTCGAATTAATCCTATTTATTGCCAAAATGGACATTTTGACCAAGTTTCATCAAGATTGATCATAAATGTGGATTCTAGAGCTAACAAGGTTTTTCTAACGTTCAACTTGGTAATTATATTGTTTGGAATCACATATCCCAGATTCGAATGCAGCCAAGAAAAGTATACATATATATATAGTGCGTAAACAAATGCCATACATCAAAATGTGTCCATAGCTGGATACAAAGGGAGGTAATTTACATCACAATGTGTCCACAGGGTAGGCAACTTATATCATAATGTGTTAACAGCTCGGAACCTGAGGAGGAACTTACATCATAATATGTTCACAGTTGGTGACCATGGGAGGCAGCTAACATCATAATGTGTCCACAGCTGTAGACCAATAGAGACAACTAAAATTATAATGGTGATCAGGATAAGCAACTTATATCATAATGTGTCAACAACTGCATACCAGAGGAGAGAACTTACATCATAATGTGTCCACAGCTAGAGACCAGGGGAGGCAACTAACATCATAATGTGTCCACAGCTGGGGACCAGGGGAGGCAACTTACATCATAATGTGTTCACAGTTGGATACCATGGGAGGCATCTTTCATCATAATGTGTCCACAGCTGTAGCCAATCAAGACAACTAACATCATAATGTGTCCACAGCCGGAGACCAGGGGAGGCAACTTACATCATAATGTGTCAACAGTTGGATATCAGGGGATGCAACTTATATCATAATGTGTCAACAGTTTGATACCAGGGGAGGCAACTTATATCATAATGTGTCAACAGTTGGATACCAGAGGAGGCAACTTACATCGTTATGTGCCCACAGCTGGAGACCATGGGAGATAACTTACAACATAATGTGTCCACAGCTGTGGGCCAGGGGAGACAACTAACATCAAAATGTGTCAACAGCTGGAGACCAGGGGAGGCAACTTACATCATAATGTGTTCACAGTTGGAGACCATGGGAGGCAACTTACATCATAATGTGTCCACAGCTTTAGACCAATGGAGGCAACTAACATCATAATGTGTCCACAGCTGGAGACAAGGGGGAGGCAACTTATATCATAATGTGTCAATAACTGGATATCAGGGGAAGGAACTTACATCATAATGTATCAACAGCTGGAGACCAGGGAGGGAACTTATATCATAATGTTTACACAGTTGGAGTCCAGTGGAGGCAACTTACATCATTATGTTCCCACTTTTTGAGACAAAAGAAGGCAACTGACATTATAATTTAACATTTATCTGAAAAATTGAGAATGTTTAAAGTGTGCTTATCACTGCAAAACACATATACTTCTGTTGCCAACAGTATTTTATATAAATGTTATTTGAATATGTAATCATGGTACAAGCACTCGTAAAACAACTAAGTAGTAATAAAGGAATATCAGAACTAGATTCTTAAAAGCGATACGATTGCGGTGCAAAATCAAAATATTGTCAGTATCAATTGTTATCGATATATTTCTTTTTCACTGAAATTTACTACATTGCATAAGATGTAAAACATAAGTGACGTCACTGTTTTGTATCAAAGAGACTGGTCCTGAATAAATAAATGTTAATTGCCATTATTCATGTCTGCCTATATCAAGTCAGCTTTGATCCTTTGAGATTTACCGCAGTTTTCCGTCAACGCGTCGCTTATTACGCTCACTTTAATAAATGTTGAATAACATTTAAAACGCACTTAAAACAAGGGAAAACATCCACAATGATTCTATAATCGCTGGAATTTGTGGTTGTTAATACATGTCAGCGAGCCATGTGAATAAATGCCTTTTAATATTTTCCCAAAGGGGCATATATATAGCAGCGAAGTTCTAAACCAATATCAAGTATCAAACATTGCTTGAGAGGAGGAATTTTAGAATTTGGATCCTTATGTTGTAGAGTGAACAATCGGCCCTTTAAGTATTTTTTGCCCATCTTTATAAAGAAAATTATTTACAATAATAAATGTTTTTTTATTTAATAAATACTCTGCATAAGTAGAAACGCAAAATCAAATGATAACTTAAAATATCTGAACGTCCATTTTACTATGTTTATCTTACACCATCAAGCGTTGTTTCTATTCTTATATCGTCTAGGGACGCAGATTAAAACCGAATGACTTCGTTATATTTTACAAGGTGTACGAATCCGAATAATCCATGGACAAATTATTGACGGATAACCTGACCACACGTTTAATAACATCGTCCTTTGCTGCATAGAAGATAATGCAAATGGTCAGACAAAATACGAAAACTTCGAGAAACATACTGGGTAAGATGACTCAACATTCTTTAGTCACATGGGATTAATAAAAACGACACATAAACATAAAACATGACTGATTGCCAAAATACTAGTATTATTTGATCGTCATATCGATATAATTCAAATACCGGGCGCCAGTCTATAACACGCATTGTTACGCAGCAAATGAATCAATAATTACAAAACACAACGCATACATATCAAATAAGACTGAATGTCATATGATTACCGCAAATTTGACCATTTAATTGTTTAGTCGATATAATAAACCTAACGGGTGCCAGTCTATAACACACATTTTTAATCAGCGGAAATAAAGTAACAATAAGAAATAAAACGACACATAAATATAAACCAAGACCGAGTGCCACAAGTTCAAAACAATGAAATCGTTGTTTTGGTTGCCAGTTTTAAGCACACAGTTTTAATCAGCGGAACGTCGTGTCCGGTGGCTGCAGGTTTTAACAAGACAATGGTCAAATTGTGCATTCGTACTGATGAATCTTGAATGTATATCTGTATAAACCAATGAAGAAGACGTTAAGTCGAAAGCGCTAGGGTGTAAGATATTTACTTATTACACTGAATGAAATTTTGTTCTTATTTATATACGGGCCATGCTCTGTGAAAAAGAGGTTTATTGTATGTGCGTAAAGTGTCGTCCCAGATTAGCCTGTGCAGTCCGCACAGACTAATCAAGAACGAAACTTGCCGCTTTTATGATAATTTTCGTTTCAAGAAAGTTTCGTCTTAGCAAAAATCTAGTTTAGGGGGAAAGTGTCTTCCCTGATTAGCCTGTGCGGACTGCACAGGCTAATCTGGGACGACACTTTAAGCACATGCATTAAACCCCCTTTTCACAGAGCCCATGTGTTTGTTTATTTATATCAGATGAAGCTTTCTGAACTATATGCTAAGCATGATTAGATTAACAATGCGTTTTCATATGCGTCATTTACTTTTGCATCCATGCTGCTGCGTCTTGATCAATGTCCGCTGAACACACAAAAAAGGTTCCAAATGTCGCATGTTAAATTATGCAGACTACCGATATTACTTGCCATCATGCGAGTGTGTTCGTCTATCGAAGTGTCAATTCCACACATGAAAACGTTCAATACCAGAACACATTACATTCTACATTAATTATGAAAATACAATTTGAAAATTTATATTTTGATATAATAAGTTATTAGATTTTGAAATAAGGTTAATTTTAACGCATATCTTCTTCAAATAAAACTTCGCCATGACGTAGTGCATATGGTGTCCGCGTATCGACTGGGGGGACAAGGGTTTGATCCCAAATGTGGGGCGTGCGTTTGATATCCAAAAAAGACACCAAGTACTAATTCTACCCAGGAAACGAACTCGAGAGCGTTTCAATAAGCTTTAGGGTTTCAATACAATCGAGATACAAGATCGCCGTGTTGTAGTGGATATGGTGTCCGCCTAGCGATCGGGAGGTTGCGGGTTCGATCCACACTGTGGGAGTGTTCTTTAGATCTTCCCCATAGACACCAAGGAAACGGACTCGAGAGCGTTTCATATAAGCTTAGGCTTGATATGCAATCGAGCTTAAATAAATAGGTTAAAAAATAAATAAATAAAATAATCATTATATATAATCATTACTTATAATTGGCCAGCTATGACGTGCGTAGGTCATGGCTATCGCGTGCGCACGTCTTAGCTAACGCGTACGCACGTTATAGCTTTCGCGTGCGCACGTCATAGCTTTCGCGTGCACTGATTAACAATCCCGCTTAATGCAAGATTTTATATGTCTCGTTTAAGCCTTCGTAGTGATACCATTTTGTTTTGAATTTTGTTAACCGTTAACCGCATTTTGTAAACCTAAGCTACATATTCTCACAAACAAGAACACGTGTTTCGAAAAATCCTATCAATTTAATCGATTGCAATATATTGTAAATATAAATGTTTATTAAATATTTATAGACAAAGTCATATGAGCCACGTGATGCGATAATGAATCTTATGTCATATAAGCCCAGCGTAGCTCCAACCCTGCCTGCGCATCCGCACAATCTGGTCATGGTCTACCATGTCCGCTCATGAGACTAATACCATGGCGTGACTTAATAGTGGACAACGTAGCTCCAGACCAGACTTCGCTTATGCGCAATGGAGCTACGCTGGCCGTATATGATATAAGCCATTTTTTCGCATGACGCGGGTAATTGGATCTTAATAATTTGTATATGACTTTAAATAATAAATACAAAATAGTACTGAACATGAGATTAATGTCAAGCTGTCGTACATGTCAAAATAATTAAAGGTTAATGATCTTTGTGAGATCAATATTCATACATTTTTCTTTTCTGTCGAGAAATGATATGTAATCAATATTATTTATCAGCGTTGTGTACAATATGAAAGCGTTGTCTTTACAGCTGCGATGAATTTATACTGGCACATCGCTGGCATACTCACCAATTAGTCGCGGCCATCGACTTAGGCGAAATATGTCCGTTGCATACAAGTATAAATGCATAATATTGGGCACCATTATTCATATTATTTTCTTTCCATACAATAATAACGAACATGACGACATAGAGGTGTAAAGCGATTTATGAAGATTTAAATAAGTGATCAAACGGTTTTAATTGATTTGAAGAAAGTTAAGAAATACTATTCTATATTCCGACGCATTCTTAGGAGCGTATTACTGCAGTTACAAGCCGTGGCATTTTTTTTTTTAGAATTCGTATACAAACACCAACTCGAAATATAAAAGGAAAAACATATGTGATATGTTATTGGCTTGTAGTTTAGACTTTGTGATAAGACATAAACACGTGTTGATTATACAATAAATAAACATAACAAAGTGTGTGGCGTATCTATTTACAACATTTCACAATAACATGCGGGAAAAAAGGTACGTTAGAATGTATATACGATGAGGGATATAACATAAAAGTGTTCTCAGTTTTCTAAAGATCTTTCAAGCGTAAATTAAATCAACATCTGTGTAACAATTTCCCTTTATAAAGAACTCTCGTAAGATTATAAGACATGCGGATGCACCATGCATTTTGCTTATTGGCTATTGATATTTGTTAAATGTTGGTATCTGTCAAATAGATGTTGATTTCCGATGACTCACAAATGACTGAAGTACTATTTAAGTTTGCTTAATGTCACATGATTTTGCAAAAAAATGCGCATTTAGACATGATATTATTCTGTAAAATAATCCGTGGTGATGAGCAGAAATAACCAAAACATGTGTGAATCGACATGTGTGCATTGTACAAAATAAGGCGGATTAATTGGCGGATTGCAAATCAAACATTGTAACAAGTGAGGTAGCCACGCGGGTGGATACGACGAAAATTTTAAGAAACTTACAAATATGAATAAAATACTCGTTTTACTTTTGTTGCAAGGTATATCTTTTTTTAAATCTGTCCTGGTCAGAATTATATCGGTTATACGTATAGGATGGAATTTAATTATCAGAACACTTGAGCATTTTGCGAAGAGAATCACAGAGATATTCGTTTAGATAAAGGAGTTTACGACTAAATCAAATATTCGGAAAAATATTTTGATGAAAGGAAACCGTGTTAACATCCAATGGGAATGTTTCATTAAACCTGGTCATAACATGTTGGGATCAAGGATTTATGGGTCACCAGATCAACCAATCGAAAACGAAAAGTGTCTCTTGTTTTTGAATAATTACAAGTATTCCGATTTGTAGTGTCGGAAGAAAAGCGATGCCATTCAGTGCTTCAATTACTGCAAGAACCATGTTGATAAATTAAGAAACAACAACATTTATAGCAAACATGCTAGTTTGCTTTTTAATTGTGAATGTGTACGTGTTATACATGTTTGCATGAAAGACAAATAAAATATCAGAAATATTTTCAGAGAGACATTTGTATTTCAATGGCTTTTTTAATTTATAAACGCATCAATATTTAAAGTGATTACGGCACATGCGTTTTTTTGCCTTAAATGTTGTGTTATTTGTTCTTGATATATTTTCTTATTTAAAAGTATATTTAATGTAATTTCAGGGACAAAACTATTAATCAATTATTAAACTAGTATAACGGACGCAAAGAAATATCTATGCGAATCAATGAACATAAACATGGAAACGGTGTTGGTTTGGAACATAAAAACTTTCTTACATTAAATATTCAAACATTGCTTTGAACACTTTACCAAGAAACTACGGTAACAGTTAAACAAATGGCGGCTGATTATTGTCATATATATATATACTACAAATATGAGCGCCGAAACGATAAACGAACGTTTTGCCAGAACGTTAAGAGCGACTCGATTAATAGACCCAAGAAGGCAAAGTATCCTCTTTGTCATAGCTCCACCTGTATAAGGCGTTCTAGGTTGAACACATGTTTGCACCCTTAAACCCACCAACGTCAACATTGCTCATATAAAGCAGTAACACGTCAACGATGATTAATTAATAGCTATTTAAAGGCCTTCGTATTCATCTGACTTATGAATTTTGGAGTTAATGTTTCGCTACCAGGGGTCCGTCTTATCAAAGATCGTACGACATTGTTAACTTACGATTGCATTTTGTAATTTTAAATATAAGTGATTATGATCTTTATGTTTCAAAGATAATGGATATTTGACAGCTTCTTTGGAAATGAATGGAAATGTTCAACACAAGTAACTATAAATGTGACGGTTACGTATATATGGCGCTTCGAAAATTGCATCGTAAGTTAACAATGTCGTACGATCTTTGATATGTGTTTTCTGGGAAATGCCAATTGAACGTCTGAGCTGCTACGGAAGCGATCTTGCTTGTACGCATACAAGTTCTGGATTCGAAACCCGCGACTGGCACACTGTTTAAAATAACTTTTCCATTTCTCTTATTAAGATGAAAAACTTTTTCAAATCATATAGTTTTGTTGTTAAATTTATATATTGAATGACATTTATTCACCAATAAAGACATTTGTAAACAAACTTTTTTAGTTTTAAGTCTATAACCGTACACGAAAAATAGATATTATCCAGGTAGACACGTGATGCTATACAGAGAGAAGATAAATGCTGACAAGCTTTATAAATTTATAATTTAACATGAGCGTCACATTGAGACATTGTATCATGAACAAAAACCATTTAGTTTGTGTGTTCATCGATGTACAGGCAGTTTGTAATATATTGTTTTTATGTATATGAAATTAATTTATATTTCATGCACTTGGTAAACAAATAGCGAGCTTGTTTGTCATTTGTCATTATAAACGGCTGTTAATATTTTCACCTTACTAGGCAACATCAGCGGTTATTGGTTTGTTCATTTGTTTTTAATGGAACACAGTGGCGTCAATGCATATTCGTTAATTATTTGTACACTTTTCTAGATTGGTTACCTATCATACATGCATTGATACACAACTAGGTCACACTGCTCCAGGAGCATTGAACTCATAATTGGGATTCAGAAAATACCTTTATCACTTTTGTTATGTTTAGTGGCTGTTAGACCCAGTCTCACTATATCTGATAATCAAGAGTTTCCGAACGTATCGTATCTGATAATCAAGAGTAATCAAGAGTTTACAAACGTATCGCGGAAATTCCACCACCACCACCACCACCACCACCACCACCACCACCACCGCCACCACCACCACCACCACCACCACCACCACCACCACCACCACCACCACCACCACCACCACCACCACCACCACCACCACCACCACCACCACCACACCACCACCACCACCACCACCACCACCACCACCACCACCACCACCACCACCACCACCACCACCACACCACCACCACCACCACCACCACCACCACCACCACCACCACCACCACCACCACCACCACCACCACCACCACCACCACCACCACCACCACCACCACCACCACCACCACCACCACCACTACCACCACCACCACCACCACCACCACCACCACCACCACCACCACCACCATGGTGATGGTGGTTGTTTCGGTGGTAGTGATGATGGTACTGACGTTGGTGGTGATGGTGGTATTGATAGTAGTTCATTTTGCTTCATGTGCGTTGTTCTTTGTGTTGTTGGTGTTTGTATTTCTGTAAATGTTGTTGTTATTCGTGCGAATGTTCATAGTTAGGCGACGCGTTTTTAAATGTTGTTAAAGTCATAGATTTTGTTCGTGAGTTTATAATTCGTCACAATAGTTTGCGTTGTTGTTTTACTGGAGAAAAACTTATTATTTATGATGTTTTTTAACAATACAGTGGAACATTACTATTTCTAAAACTAAAAAAAAATAATTCCCTTTGTTCCTCAAATATGATTTGCTAAATAACTGTATCATATTGCTTATCAGAATGATAGGTTGTAATATTTTTATTGCATAACATAAAAATCATTTTTTCTTACATTTATTGACTTATTTAATGTCCGTTATCCACGGGTTCAATACCAACTGTTGGTGCGTTCATTAAATGACAAGTATATTGCGAAAGTTATATTTGCTCCAAATTCGGAGTAAGTTTAAATTCTTGATAATGAAATGGTAGTATTGCGGGTGCTTATATATGCATGTGACTTTAGCGATGAAACACTTGTCCAAAATGAACAGGTAAGCTTGAAGGTAAGCTTGTTTGTGTTAATCTTTTCTTTTATCGTGTATGAATGTAGTATGCCTTGATTAGTTTAAACGTATTGATCTTAGCTCGATTGCATAGAAAACCTGAGGCTTATTTGAAACGCTTTCTAGTGGAAATAATGCTCAAACGGTGGGTATCGAGCTCGTGACCTCCTGGTCGCTAGGCGGACATATTATCCACTACGCCACGACTATCTTAAATCGCCCTACTCAGGCATTGACATTTGCATATGTGATATTGAATACACAACATACACGTTTCACTGTGTCAAATGAGAATTAATAATTTGCTTTTATCTCTCTGTTCACAAGTTATTTGTTGCCTACTAGTGTTCATATTATTATACCAAAGTTTGTGCCTTAACGTTTTAAAATACCGAGTAAACTTTGAATAATATAATGGACATGGATTATGCTCTAGGTGATACTCTTGAAAAATCTTTAATTATGATACCATTGAACTGCTTTTCACATAAACGAACCACATCGACATCGAAATATGGACAAATTATTTTACCTTCATTAATCGGACAGAAAAGTAAATGTAACCGCAACGTTGACAATTAAATCAACAAATATGATTTTGGTTATGCTGTCTTAAAGATGAAAGTACGACACATAGACACATAGACGAATGGTATTCTCAATATATTAAGTATACATTCAACTTATTTTATACTGTTTTTTTATGAGTTCAAATTAAAAGGTGACGGATGAGAAGAGATTACGTGTTCCCGTGTGAAGTCCATGATGTGTGTACATCAATCATTCAATAGCTTGTATTCTTTTAAATTATGGTTCAAAACATCTGCGAAATTCTTTTTAAAATCAAAGTTTTAAAAACCTCGGGCTTCTGTTTGAGTAACATTAACTACTCCAGAACGTGAGTTCATTCTCAGTTAAGCAAATGGCCAAAAGCTTTGTGCCGATTTGCCACCAACATGAAACTTTATTCAACCAAATAAAATGAACTATCACAAGAATATTGGAAGGAATATGCCTTATTAAGGATTCGTTTGATTTTTCATTAACCTGTTGAAAAAATCCATGACTTAGTATGTACGACGTAGACAATAATGAGTATGTATCCCCGCTTTTAAATAGGCTTTCATAAATAAGTCGCTTCCGTTATGATTGACGTTTATTTTGCAAACTTCAATTCCCAAAGGTAAGTTTATGAATAAATTGTGAATTTCTTTCAGCAAATTATCATTTGTTCCTTGATCATGGAAACATACTTTTCAAAGGATTGTATCAGTTAAACTCCAAGAATGGAAAGCTTCATTAAAAATGGATTGCCTTTACGTGAATGTGGTTTGAACTTCATAAACCTAATTTTAAAGCGAGTTATTCCCATAATTTAATAAAGCATTTTTCGTTATAACGGATTTCTGCAACCAAGTTGTCATTTGATATTGTCAGAAACACTTTGCAAATTGTCCTATTGATAACATGTGTCAAACTAACAACATCTTATTTGGCTTATAATGTATTGCTTATTTTCTGACCATCAGCTGAAAGCATACTGTTTTTATTCTGGGTGGTGTTGAAGGTCGCTAACTTTTCAATCAATTTTACTTTATTTACTGTTAAACATGACACTTGTATTTTGGTGTAACAAATGCTTGATAAATGTTCAAATGCTCGATAAGCTTGTCATATAAATTTAATTTCGTCAAACGGTTACAGGCTGAAAGCGTTACATTCCGTTACAATTTTTAGTAACCGGGTCCAGGTTGTAAACACATTTTAAAGTTTCTCCTTCGCAGATAGAATACTATTCTGGTCTGAATGGTAACACAATACATTTTTATGGCAGACAACATATTAATGTATGTAACTTATCTGATATTAACACACTGAACATTGGCTGGTCCATCATTTAATGTAACTGGTCTGAAAACCCAGTGCAAAACTCTTTTATGAAATATAATTACATGTACTTTGATTATACTGTTATTTATTTAGTTAAAAGTTAAACTGAAATAAATTGTTTAAACAAGTCTTTCTTATTCACAGACACAAATTTTGTAAACATGAAAATTATAAAATAAAGTGTTTTTAGTAGCTGCACTTAATTTTACCCAATGCATCACCATGTACACAATATACAATACATCACCAATATATATAAACAATGCTAGTCTATCAAAAGTTATACCAGCTTCATTATTATGCTAAACAATGTGTATAAAGCATCGCAAGGTTGTTATCAATTTCATGATTTAATTAATTTCCATGCGTGTAGAAACAGTATTCATATCTTCAATCAAATAGTACAGAGTACATCTTCCATCCAAAAAGTGCAAATGTATTATTCAGTTTTTGATTTTTAAAGCGGAAAGCCAATATCAGATAGGTAGATCTTTCTTTATAAATACCACAGTGCTGGAATATTACACACTTGTAATAATTGCAAAAACATGTTTAATAGCTTAGCATTTTAACGAATATATTTTTAGTGATACCGTTACCACTATCTCTCGAATTGGAGACAGTCGCGATGGTTAATAAATAGAAAATGTTTGTCCATTAAAACAAACACACTTAAAGGTTTATTTTTGAGTGCATATCTATAAGATATTACATTTAAAAAAGAACATCATCATTTCATGTTGTTCACATGTTTTGTTACCCAACAAGTATAAATACTCGATATTTCACACATATATATGCATGTACTTGTTTGGGTTTGAATATCCGTCAAAAGCTGAAATGCAGCTTTAAAGGATACGAACGTACGTAATACATTACTTAGTTGTTCTCAGATAGCATTATAGACTGAGCGCGATTATTATAAGTGATCAGATAGAGCAGTTATTCAAATATAACATTAAGCACTTAGAACGCGGATATGTTTTTTTTGTGTAATAATTTCTAGGATTTAGTAAACACTGACAAGTACTAAAATGTTATTGGAAAATTAAATTACCTTTAATACAAAAATAAACATCATGATGAGGATTTTTACAGCGATTTTCATAGCAACGGTCTGTAATACAACTGAAGTAGAATGCAAGGGTTTAGAAGAAGCGGACTTCAACGTCTTCCGATTTAACCAATGCCCTTTGGCAAGTTTGAGAATACACCTCCTGTTTGACCTAACACCAAGGCAGTGCGCATACGAATGCGCAGTGCGGGCTTCGTGCAAAGGGGCCGGGTATAGCCCGGGTTTTAAATGCTGCGAACTATTTGATGTGGACAATGTGGACTCGAGTAATAGCGATGATCGACGATGCAACTTTATCCGAAAAAGCGACATCAGCGCAGTTGAGGTACACACGTTGCCAATAATTTTGAAATTCTTGCCAAGTGAGGTTATACTATTAAAGAAAATTGAGCGCGTTTTCAAAACATTTCTCATAGCTCACTTTATAAATAACAGTTCGTTATCTGTAATCTGAGAAAATATAAAAAGCAATATATTTACTTAAAAAATTAGTTTAAGCTCAAATCCTTGTAAAGTATTCGCAAATGGGAATCTCATGATAGATTATAAGGCAAATGCACGTTCTATCATCGACTTGTCGTGACATTGCCGTGCATGAATACACGTTTTTTATAAGTACTGGTCCCAAATGTGAAATAATTATGCAATTCATTAATACAAACATGTTCGAAAAAAGTATTGAATGCATTTAAAATAACACCACATTAAGTGTGTAACATAAACAAATACATATTTGGGTTTTAAGTGTGTAATATGTAAGCCAATATTAAAACAATTTCAAGATTTTTAACGTCTTGTTAGCAGTTTAAAAATAATGTCTAATGTTGCTGTATTCAGACTACTCCTTTGTACGATTTTGACGCTATCAATACAATGTTATTCGTATAACTAGATATATAATTATGGTTTGTACTTGTTTAATAAACAGTTTGTTTCATATAATTAAATATTGTTTCCATTAAGAAGGCAGTATTTCCAGTCTAATGTTTAGTATGGATTTAATGGCATATGGTTTATCCTTAGAGCCTTAAATCACGCACACAGAATATCCGGTTTTGTCATAAGCCGACTAACTACAGTGTTGTATTAAATAATTGCTTGTATGAATTCACAGGGGATGAGCAAATGTGCAAATGGTGAAAGGTATAATCGCAAATCGAATCAGTGTGAGAAAAGAGGTAAATATATTTTAACCAAAATAAAAGCGAAACGAAACCACTTTCTTAAGAGCGGTTTCTTAGTGAAAATACCAATTTATTTTACAGTTTAACATTTCGTTAATTCTTTACATACACAGTCTACACTAGTATTTTCGGTGTGAAAATAGTCATTAACAACTCGGAAAGACGCTAAGTACCTGAGTACATCATTGCAAAAACAGAGATCACATTTCCATAGCAGACTATTTGTTATATTAATCGTTTTCCATCTGTTATTAAACATTTCTTTGTCGCTCGGAAACCAGACAATAAAACAATTCGTTATAACGCCATGGCCGTTAACTTCCTACGCATCAGAGTCCTGTTTTTGTAAAGATCGTACGAACAATGAAAACTAAAATGGAATTTAAGCTCACAACAAATGAACATGTATTGCTATTGTGTTCTAAAAATAACGGTCACGTAAATGGTTGAAAGGAAAGGAATACAATTAATGCAAAAAGCTTATAATGGTGGCTGGTGCTGAGATAGTATACCTCTTTAACAATTGCATCATAACTTAAATGTGTCTTACGATGTTTTGGAATTATTTACACGATGAATCGCACACATATTCTTAATTCAGAATGTCCAGCAGTGGTGCCTGTTAATAACGGTATCATACTTGGGAACAGTTTCGAACTTAACTCACGGCGAATGGTCCGATGCAACCCGGGGTACTTTGAGAAAACCGGTCAGAACACAATGCTTTGTTTGAACGGGAACTGGAACTATACGCCGGAGTGTGTACCTAGTAAGTCGACGACAACGACAACACGTTCAAAGCAAGCAAGTCCAGATAGTTTATATATAAGTCTCTTACGTGTCTATATATCAGACCCATGTTGGCACCGATGAGGGTTCAAAAGCCGAAAGTGCGATACGACTTTTATGGGTTTCTTAAAGGCTACAACATGGGTCCAACCAACATGGAGCACAAATGGGCTCATCAATTATCCATTATTGGAAAACAAAGATGGGACACTTCATGAGATAGAAATAGTTTTCCAGCCTCCAGAAGTACAAGTCGAGTTTGTATGGGTCCAAATTTGAATATAACATGAGTTCAACATGAGGCATAAGTGTGCAAACTGTTGGTCCGATCAGGGCGAACAGATATTAGGGTTGAAGGAGATACAATCAAGGGTCGCATCTCCGGACGGGCAAAGCGATTTAGACATATTTAATGATCTAGAATGTCGCGCTGGAGTGCTGAACTGCCTCAGCATTCGCTCTTATACTTTAAAAACGAACGCTGATCTAGAATGTGGCGCTGGGGTGTTGCGCTGGCTCAGCATTCGCCGTTATACTTTTAACTTTAAGACGAATGCTGATCTGGAATGTCGCGCTAGAGTTCTGAGCTGGCTCACCATTCGCCGTAACACTTTTAAAACGAATGCTGACCTGAAATTTCGCGCTAGAGTGTTGTGCTGGCTGAGAATTCGCCGTAACACTTTTAACATGAATACTGATCTGAAATGTCGAGCCAGGTGCTGTGCCAGATCAGCATTCGTCATTTGCTGAGCTGATGTCGATTACTGAACTTCAAGCACCTATGTTTAATGTCTTATCGTATCCATTGTTATGTATAATATACGATATTCTCTCTGGCTTATGTTTCATGAGTTACATTATTCTTGTAAAAACAATTGTATGTCTGGTTCGCAGATATCAATGAATGTACAGTAAATACTACCAGCCCATGCCTAAACGGAGCTACATGCACGAATACCATTGGTTCGTTCACTTGCGCATGCGTACCAGGATTTACCGGACCACTGTGCGGAACAGGTATCCTTGTTACACAAACCTTGATTTCGTTTCATTTGGTATAACGCATTTAATGTGCTTGCATTTTTTATTAAACCAATATTCTTATTTCTTATTTCTTTTTCAGCTGCTTTTCGTAAATGTGTTGAGCGGTTTTGTTAAAACGTACCAATTAAATACACGTAAAGTATCTACAGAGATTTATATAGTAGTTTGCTTGGATTAATAAAGTTTAACATCAAATGCAATTCATTAGCGATAATAGGATACCGGTTACATGCATCGTATATGCCAAAGCTTTCAGTGGCCATCGGCTTGTGTTTGTGTTCTTCGTTTGCGTTTTTCCTTTGTTTAATTGGTTGGAAGTGAAAATGAAACGGACGAACATATCATAAATCACGTATCAGATGGATGTAATACAAAGATTTATATAGTGGTTAATACTAAAACGAGAAATGCGTTTTGAAGTCTCGTCAGAACGGTATTTAGACTCTTTTGGCACTATATTATTTAATTTAAGACATCAATGAGTGCTTCGGGACCAATCCGTGTCAGAACGGTGGCACGTGCCAGAATACAGACGGATCGTACACGTGCGCTTGTGATCCTGGCTTCACAGGACCCGTGTGTTCTATAGGTACGGTTTCTGGAACGGTAATAATCATGTCACATATTGTCAAACTTTTTTCATTTTTACGTTTTATGAGATTTTCTATTGCCATAGGTGATCAAACAAAAAGTGGGGAATTTTAGTTTTAATTTTTGGTTAAATATTAATTCTCCGAACACAAACATGTTTCAAAAGTCTCAGTCAAATATTATACAATACGCGAAAAGTTCGTCCTAATGAGCTTGTTTTAGCAGTGGTTGTCAACTATTCTCCTATTGCCTTTTAGTATAGTAAATTTGGGGTTTATGGGTGAACTTTTTTAATTAAATCGATCAATTTTGTTCATCTCTCCCGAATAAAATTTTAAAAGAAGTTAATGTACTACAAACCAATTTGTTAAAACCATATTTTGGCAATATTTATAGTGTTCAATATTAGATTGTTGTATGTGACTTCGTCGTAATTAACACTTCAGCAATTAACATTAAAGAGACAGTATCAATACAATCTGTGACTTGCAATTCTCAGTATAACAGCTCTGTCATAAAAGCAGTATTTTTGTAATAAATGTGTGCCAAATTTCAGTTTCATATGTCAAGTAACGACACGGATGCTAAATGATGAAAACAATGGATTTTTCGATTGTATATAATTTATGAACCCCTCCCACACCAGGTTTTCTATTAAACAGTGTATAAGGCATGATGAAGCTCCAACTTAATTTTCAAGGCACTGATGTATTTTTGGGGGGACAAGATTCTTTGATTCTTTTATTTCTACGATGACACACTACTCCATGTTGTTTTTGATATAGATATAAATGAATGCACGACATCAAACCCGTGTCGCAACGGCGGATCATGTAACAACGCAGTTGGTTCTTACACGTGCGCATGTAACCCGGGATATTCTGGCACAAATTGCTCCACAGGTACGTTTTTATGTTGCGGAATAACGATGTAAAGCCGTTCGATATTTTCTGTAAAACAAAATGTTGTTTCTTAAAAAGAAATGCTACAAATAAATTGCCAGGGATTAGCTTGGTTTGGTGATATTTTTAAATCTAGGTGTTGTATGAAGTATGTAAATATAATTTGATAGAATTTAGCTTTTTGACTTCAGTTTATTGTCCATTTTTATTGAGCGTTTTTGTTTTAGTTTTGTCTTCTACGGGCATTGAGGACGTTAAATCAAAACAACATTATAAAACAGTGTACCATTGGTTGTACTCGTCATTGGTGTATTTATAATCAACGATACTTTTAATTTGGTATGTGGTGTCCGTTGTTCCAATTGAAGATGTAGACGAGTGTGCAGGAATCAACCCATGCATGAATAGCGGGACGTGTACAAATGCTGTTGGTTCATTCGTTTGTGGCTGTCTTCAAGGTTATGCCGGAACGGGTTGCGAGTTAGGTAAGATAAAATGTGTGGAGTATTTTTCATGTAAGCCCAATTCTCAGAAAACCTGGCTTAATGCATGTGCGCAAAGAGTCATTCCGGATAAGAGTGTGTGGATTGTTGGTTCATTCGTTTGCGGCTGTCCTCAAGGTGATGCCGGAACGGTTTGCGAGTTAGGTAAGATATAATGTGTGGAATTATTGGCATGTTAACCGCATTATCATAAAACTTGGCTTAATGCAGGTGCGCAAAGAGCCGTTCCGGATTAGCGTGTGTGGATTGCATCGGCTAATCAGGAAGAACACTTTTCGCCTGTATGGTAATTATCGTTTTAACTTTACAGGGAGTCTCTTTTTATAATATATCCATTTTACGCGGAAAGTGACGTCCCTGGTAAGCCAGTCGTTACTTCAAATAAGGGATGCAATTTAACGCGCATGCATTAAACCCCATTTTTTTTAAAGAACGTGTTCTGAACATTAAACTCATGTTCGATAACAATGATGAGGGATCGGCCGTTGCGGACTGTTGTAATATCTATGTTAAGTGTCAACGGGTCAACACGACAACGCATGCACAGTAGTTGAACATTGCGGTATCATACAATCATGAATTGCAATTTCCCCACAGTTTTATCGTCTATGAGTTTTACAATATTTTATTGTGTTTATTTACGGTACTTAAAGTACTCAGGCATCGATAAAGTATCATTAATTACCTTATTTAAATGACTAACTTTAACAATATTTTGCTCCCTTTTAGCCACATGAAGCAGGCACTGCAGTTTCACTTTCAACACGATTATTGTTTTGCTTGTCTTGATTTTATGTGTATCCAGTTTGATTTCACTTTTTTGAGGACACCTGCTTGTAAATTGCAGGATTAAAATATGTTGGTGAATCGTAACGCAATGAGAAATATATCCATGCATGCGCTCAACATTTGTATTTACTATAAACAATGGATAAGGTCCATACATAAGTCTATTCTTCAGGAGAAGTCCAACTTAATTAGATGATTCGGCGCTTAAAATTACCATTGATACAAAATGAGTAATATAACTAGTTACATTTTAGTATGTTAATAATGCGAAACTTTGTGTTTACAGTCCGATATTAGCTACTGACTATTTTGGTCGTAAGGTATTTTGTTAATTAAAAAATTCGGTTTATTCAATTATCAAATATCGCCTATTATTGTTTTGTTTACTTTGTTTACATTCAGAGTAAAATATCTTTTGTACCGTTGGTCAAGATTTTCATTTGAATTTTTGTTAATATTTAGATATCAATGAGTGCTTAGCCCCAACTAGAAACCCTTGCATGAATAGGGGCACTTGCAAAAACAATGTTGGATCGCATACGTGCGCATGCGCGCCGGGCTATAGTGGAGCATTGAGCGACAAGGGTCGGGTCTACGAAATAATTAGTATTGTTTGAGTTGCACGCTTGCGAACAACTTATGTCAGTGCCAAAAATTTCAAGCCAGTTCGCTGTTAACTACGCTTAGCCGGATACCCGCCACATCTGCCGCATCCGCGCGAGAAAGAGTTGTATCATTTATGCAAGAGGTTTGAGTTCTTCAACTATATCCATATACAAATGGAAATATTATGTGAATATAGTGTTAAATGGAATATTTTTGAACGTGTTGGATATAGAAAAGAATCAATAAACACTGTTTGTAGTATACGTGTCGCAGATGAGATTGTTAATGAATGAATAAAATAGTCCACTATCTGCTGCGTCTTAATGACGTAGTATTTTTGCTCAGCAGAGGTCATTCATAATCTGAGGTTATTAATAGATGCGGCTGTCGATAAACAAGGGAGAGTCAAATTGCACGGGTAATGACAACGCAAAAGTAAAAGGTTACGCTTGTTTATATTCACAGTTCTCAATTTATAAAACGTTGAAAATGAGTTTTACAATAACCACAGGATTCGATAGACAACAACAAAAATGCTTCATAATCGCTAAATTCGATTATAAAAATCTATTAAATATAACAAGAATTATCTTTTAAAAAGGTAGTCGGCGTAAATGCTGACTTTGAAATAGAGTTTGAAATTTACGTTTCTAAATAATTAAATTGGAAACAAAAGTTTAACTATTGAGGTTTTTTCCCCTCTTAGACGCATAGTCAACGCATGAAATATGTGTTATAATAGGCAAACCATACATTAGTATAAGTAGATAAAAATTATACTATGGGAGTGGACACCATTATGTGTCCTCATATGGCTTATTATGGGTTTATTTCTTCATCATCGAAATATTTCGTATGTTAATATTGGATGAACATGCAGTTTTCTTTCCAAACATTTAAATCACACTCTCATAGCCGCGTCATGCGAAAATGGGTCTTATGGTCTGTTGGCCAGCGTAGCTCAATTTTAAATGTTGTTTGCTTGAGAATTTAATACAATGCTGTTGAATACCAAGACATTTATTATTATAATTATGTTGTGGTTCATTCTTTGTTTGACTCAAACCAAGCGACGGGTACGAAGTGAGTTACGATAGCAAACAGCACACTTTACATTCAACCTGCGTTCGCACATAGAAATAAAGGGTTAACTAGGTGCTACGTTTCCTTTGCTTACTTCAGTTAGAGGTTAATTCTTTACATAATTGCAATCATTAGGCCCCGGTTTCTGGATATGTAAAGTTTCATTGGTTGCTTATTAATAGAAGTTTACAAAAGTTTGCGAATACTACGTCTCGCGGAAGTGTATATTATTGCATAATAAAAGTCATAGTCGCATCGTATTTGCGTTTAGCGTGCTTCGTGGTATTTTTGCTCAGCACAGGTCATTCATAACCTGAGGCTATAAATAGATGCTGATAAACGAGTATAGTGGGATGTTGTGTAACCTCGTTCATAGTGCATACTACTACAGCGGGGTAAAATTTGATATATCTGGGAAACATTCGTTTGTTCTCAACAGATAGCGGCGATCTTTTGTATTCACGGGTGCTAACAACGCAATAGTAGAAGGTTAAGTTTGTTCACATTCACAGATCAGCATTCGTTTTAAAAGTATCAAGGCGAATTCTGAGCTAGCACAGCACTCTAGGTCCACATTCAAGATCAGCATTCGTTTTCAGCTCACCTGAGCACAACGTGCTCATGGTGAGCTTTTTTGATCACCTTTTGTCCGTCGTCCGTCGTCCGTTGTCCGTCGTGCGTTGTGCGAATTCAACATTTGCCTTGTGCACACTCTAGAGGCCAAATTTATTACCAATCTCCCTGAAATTTGGTCAGAAGATTGGTTTCAATGGTTACGTTTGCTTGAAAAACATGGCTGCCAAGGGGCGGGGCATTTTTCCTTATATAGCTTTATATGGCTATAGTAAAATTTTGTTAACACTCTAGAGGCCACTTTTATTGTCTGATCTTCATAAAACTTGGTCAAAGATTAATCCCAATAATATCTTGGATGAGTTCGAAAATGATGCCGGTCGGTTGAAAAACATGTCCGCCAGGGGACGGGGCATTTTTCCTTATATGGCTATAGTAAAATCTTGTTAACACTCTAGAGGCCTCATTTATTGTCTGATCTTCATGCAACTTGGTCAGAAGATTCATCCCAATAATATCTTGGACGAGTTTGAAAATGATGCCGGTTGGTTGAAAACATGGCCGTCAGGGGGCGGGGCATTTGTCCTTATATGGCTATAGTAAAACCTTGTTAACACTCTAGAGGCCACATTTATTTTCCAATCTTGATGAAATTTGGTCAGAAGATTTGTCTTAATGATATCTTGGATGAGTTTGAAAATGGTTACGTTTGCTTGAATAACATGGCCGCCAAAGGGCAGGGCATTTTTCCTAATATGGCTAAATAAGGCTATAGTAAAATCATGTTAACACTCTAGAGGCCACAATTATAGTCCGATCTTCATGAAACTCGGTCCGAAGAATCATCTTAATAATATCTTGGACGAGTTCAAAAATGATGCCGGATGGTTGAAAAACATGGCCACGACAGGGGCGGGGCTTTTTTCCTTATATGGCTATAGTAAAACCTTGTGAACACTCTAGAGGTCACAATTATTTTCCGATCATCATGAAACTTGGTCAGAAGAATTGTCCCAATGATGTCTTGGATGAGTTCAAAATGGGTTTGGTTGCTTAAAAAACATGGCCACCAGGGGCGGGACATTTTTCCTTATATGGCTATATATGGCTATAGTAAAACCTTGTTAACACTCTAGAGGCCACATTTATTGTCCAATCATCATGAAATTTGTCAGAAGATTGGTCTCAATGATATCGTAGAAGAGTTCGAAAATAATTATGTTTGCTTTAAAAAAAAAGGCTTCCAAGGGGCGGGACATTTTTCCTTATATGGCTATATATGGCTATAGTAAAACCTTGTTAACACTCTAGAGGCCACATTTATTGTCCAATCATCATGAAATTTGTCAGAAGATTGGTCTCAATGATATCGTGGAAGAGTTCGAAAATAATTATGTTTGCTTTAAAAAAAAGGCTTCCAAGGGGCGGGACATTTTTCCTTATATGGCTATAGTAAAATCTTGTTAACACTCTAGAGGCCACATTTACTGTCCGATCTTTATGAAACTAAGTCAGAAGAATCATCCCGATAATATCTTGGATGAGTTCAAAAATGATGTCGGTTGGTTCAAAAACATGGCTGCAAGGGGGCGAGGCATTTTATCTTATATGGCTATAGTAAAACCTTGTAAACACTCTAGAGGCCACATTTATTTTCCGATCTTCGTGATACTTGGTCAGAAGATTAGTCCCAATAATATCTTGTTATCTCAAGTGAGCGACTTTGAGCCTTTCAGGCCCTCTTGTTAAAGTTTTACGGCGAATGCTGAGCCAGGACAGCACTCCAGGGCGACATTCTAGATCAGCATTCGTTTTTTAAAGTATTACGGTGAATGCTGAGCCAGCTCAGCACTCTAGCGCGACATGCTATATCAGCCTTCCTTTTAAAAAGCATTACGGCGAATGCTGAGCCAGCTAAGCACTCTTGCGCGACATTCCAGATCAGCATTCCTTTTAAAATTGTCACGGCGAATGCTGAGCCAGCTCAACACTCCAGCGCGACATTCCAGATCACCATTCGTCTTATACAGGTTACGGCAAATGCTGAGCTAGCTCAACACTCCAGCGCGACATTCCAGATCACCATTCGTCTTATACAGGTTACGGCAAATGTTGAGCCAGCTCAACACTCCAGCGCGACATTCCAGATCACCATTCGTCTTATACAGGTTACGGCAAATGCTGAGCCAGCTCAACACTCAAGCGCGACATTCCAGATCACCATTCGTCTTATACAGGTTACGGCAAATGCTGAGCAAGCTCAACACTCTAGCGCGACATTCCAGATCACCATTCGTCTCATAAAGATTACGGCAAATGCTGAGCCAGCTCAACACTCCAGCGCGACATCCCAGATCACCATTCGTCTTATACAGGTTACGGCAAATGCTGAGCCAGCTTAACACTCCAGCGCGACATTCCAGATCAGCATTTCTTTAAAATTGTCACGGCGAATGCTGAGCCAGTTCAACACCCCAGCGCGACATTCCAGATCACCATTCGTCTTATACAGGTTACGGCAAATGCTGAGCCAGCTCAACACTCCAGCGCGACATTCCAGATCACCATTCGTCTTATACAGGTTACGGCAAATGCTGAGCCAGCTCAACACTCCAGCGCGACATTCCAGATCACCATTCGTCTTTTACAGGTTACGGCAAATGCTGAGCAAGCTCAACACTCCAGCGCGACATTCCAGGTCACCATTCGCCTTATACAGGTTACGGCGAATGCTGAGCCAGTTCAACACTCCATCGCGACATTCCAGATCACCATTCGTCTTATACAGGTTACGGCAAATGCTGAGCCAGCTCAACACTCCAGCGCGACATTCCAGATCACCATTCGTCTTATAAAGATTACGGCAAATGCTGAGCAAGCTCAACACTCCAGCGCGACATTCCAGATCACCATTCGTCTTAAACAGGTTACGGCAAATGCTGAGCCAATTCAACACTCCTGCGCGACATTCCAGATCACCATTCGTCTTATACAGGTTACGGCAAATGCTGAGCCAGCTCAACACTCCAGCGCGACATTCCAGATTACCATTCGTCGTATACAGGTTACGGCAAATGCTGAGCCAGCTAAACACTCCAGCGCGACATTCCAGATCACCATTCGTCTTAAACAGGTTACAGCAAATGCTGAGCAAGCTTAACACTCCAGCGCGACATTCCAGATCACCATTCGTCTTATACAGGTTACGGCAAATGCTGAGCCAGCTCAACACACCAGCGCGACATTCCAGATCACCATTCGTCTTATACAGGTTACGGCAAATGCTGAGCCAGCTCAACACTCTAGCGCGACATTCCAGATCACCATTCGTCTTATACAGGTTACGGCAAATGCTAAGCCAGCTCAACACTCCAGCGCGACATTCCAGATCACCATTCGTCTTATACAGGTTACGGCAAATGCTGAGCCAGCTCAACACTCCAGCGCGACATTCCAGATCACCATTCGTCGTATACAGGTTACGGCAAATGCTGAGCCAGCTAAACACTCCAGCGCGACATTCCAGATCACCATTCGTCTTAAACAGGTTACAGCATATGCTGAGCAAGCTTAACACTCCAGCGCGACATTCCAGATCACCATTCGTCTTATACAGGTTACGGCAAATGCTGAGCCAGCTCAACACTCCAGCGCGACATTCCAGATCACCATTCGTCTTATACAGGTTACGGCAAATGCTGAGCCAGCTCAACACTCTAGCGCGACATTCCAGATCACCATTCGTCTTATACAGGTTACGGCAAATGCTAAGCCAGCTCAACACTCCAGCGCGACATTCCAGATCACCATTTGTCTTATACAGGTTACGGCAAATGCTGAGCCAGCTCAACATTCCAGCGCGACATTCCAGATCACCATTCGTCTTATACAGGTTACGGCAAATGCTGAGCCAGCTCAACACTCTAGCGCGACATTCCAGATCACCATTCGTCTAATACAGGTTACGGCAAATGCTGAGCAAGCTCAGCTCTCTAGCGTGACATGATAAGGATGATAATAATAATGAATACTTTAAAAACGAATACTTATTTCTTCTGTATAATATTCGATATTTTCTTTGGCTAATATTTCATGAATTACATTATTCTTATGTATAAAAAATTGTATGTTCGGTTTGCAGATATCAACGAATGTACAGTTAATACTACCAGCCCATGCCTAAACGGAGCTACATGCACGAATACCATTGGTTCGTTCACTTGCGCATGCGTAGCAGGATTTACCGGACCACTGTGTGGAGCAGGTATCCTTTTACACAAATCTTGATTTCGTATCATTTGTATAACGCATTTAATGTGCTTGCATTTGTTATTAAAGCAATATTCGTATTTCTATTTCCTTTTGCAGCTGTTTTTTCGGAATTGTCTTGAACGGTTCTGTTTGAACGTACTGATGAAATACACGTTAAAAAATCTACAGAGATTTATATATAAGTAGTTTGCGTGGATTAATAAAGTTCAATATAAAATGCAATTCATTAGCTACAATAGAATGCTGGTTATATGCATCGTATATGCCAAAGCTTTCAGTGGCCATCGGCTTGTGTTTGTGTTCGTCGTTTGCGTTTTTCCATTGTCTAATTGATTGGTAGTGAAAATAAAACGGACAAAAAATCACTCTCTTAAGCCATTGAGTTCACATTTGCTACGCAGATATCATGAATCACGTATCGTTTGGATGTAATATATAGATTTATATAGAGGTTAATACTAAAACGAGAAATGTGTTGTGAAGTCTCGTCCGAACGGCCTTTAGACTCTGTTGGCACTATATTATTTAATTTATCTTAAAAAGTATTGCTCGCAGATTTATTTTCTATTTATTTTCATCAATGATCTTATTGTATATTTTGAATGTGTTAATGGTGTCAAAAATCAAAGTTTTTTCCATCATGAAGTTAAATTCTTAGTGAGATTGATATTCGATAGTCCAACAATATTCATTTAATATGATGGTAATTGCAAATTGTTTGTATATTCATTAGTTATTGCTAAATAAGTGAAATACGAATATTGAAAAAAAAACAGTTTAAGATAGCATTCAATTTACTAGATTCATACGTTTTTTTTGCGTGAATCATAAAATGACAGATACATTCATTGTATATCTTCATTTTAAGCAGTAACCCCCTTCTCTCTGTCGTCCCAGGAAATCGATTATTTCGGTGATATATTATTTCTTTCAATGCGGCAACATGAAGCAACTGTCGATTCAAACTACACCATTTTCTTGTAGAAATGCTTCATACTTGCCCTCATTAGTTCTTACCATGAGACTATACAACTGAGACGCCACAAAGGTTAAACATCCTTGATAAGTAGCGATATGTCCCTGTCTCGGCATGTTTTGCCATCACATTAGATGAGCGTAATATTGAATAAGTTATACTATGTCATTCTCAGATTAGAAAAAATGAGTTATGTGAATGATACAAAATTCATTCTGTTCAGGCGGCTTGAAGACGTTGCCGAATTATTATACAAAATTCCTTACATCCAGGCGGCTTTATGACGTTGCCGGACTATGAAAGTGCGTGGACAGATATCGCCTCCAGTAAAACCTCTGCCAGCAGCTACAAGGAGTTCGCTCATAAACTTGGCGAGGTTCCAATCCTTGTAGACGTACAGGTGATGGCAATCGATGGGCCGAACAAGGGATATATCTTCCAAGCATCAGGTGGGTATCTGCACTCTCGTTGGATGTATATCATACAGTTCACAAACGTGAGCATAAACATGGAATTTACTGACCCTATACTTTATCACATTTTTAAAAATGTTTTATTTTCTGTTTTGACGATAGTGTACCTTCCCTTTTAAGTGAATATTATCGGGCTACCCGTGAGGTACGAAGTGTCGACCTGATTCAAATTCCTTATGCTTTGCGTTGGCTGTTCAAAGGCGGTTACCCCAGCTTATTTTTATAATGTTTTATATCGTGTGTAAACTTGACTTAAATAACAATCACTTTCTTGAGTTTAATTATCCCGCTATATGAGAAGCGCTGTGGTAAAACGGGGCTTAATGCATGTGCGTAAAGTATCGTCCAAGATTATCCTGTGCAGTCCGCACATGCTAATGAGGGACTTTCATCTTTAACTGTATTTTTTGTTTAAAGGAAGTGTCTTCTTAGCGAAAATACAATTTAGGCGGAAAGTGTCACCCCTAATTATCCTGTTGCCTTCAAATAGGGACACTTTATGCATATGCATTTCGCCCGGTTTTTCTTTTTTTCTGAGTGTATCTCAATTGTATTGTGATAATATTTTTCTATTGCAACTAATATTATACAGGACACCAGCAGCGCGATGATGACCAGCCGGAGAAGTATGGCGGCGTCATCTACATTTACTCTGAGACATCTGTGCGTGTCAGTGCGCCCCTCAAGGCTAACAACCATCTGGGAAGTACAATTTACACGGGTACATTCTTTTATATGTGACCCGCTCTGGGAAAATGGTACTTAATGCATGTGCGTAAAGCGTTGTCCCAGATTAGCCTGTGCACTCCGCACTGGCTAATTAGGCACGAAACGTTCCGCTATTATTGTATTTTTCGTTTAAAATGAAGAAGTTTCTTAAAAAATGTTATTTAATGCAAAAAATGTCGTCCCTGGTTAGCCTGTGCAGACTGAACAGGCTAATCTTAGACGACACTTAACGCACTTGTATTACGTCTAGTTTTTCAAGAACGAGCCTCATTTGAAGTAATAAATACATTTAAACAACAATCCATTCAGTTTAAATTGTTTATTCTAATAGTTTATTTTTAGAGAGCACAATAACATGGTAATTCTTGGTAAATTGTAGTCAATATATCCGTACAAAAGAACACAGATACCGAAACGCAATCTTTTAAATATACTATCGTACATGGTATACACTTATTTTATGTGTTCAGTTGTTTCGTAAACAGGGCCGACGACTGTGAGAAATATCTTATCCTCGGACTTAAGATATTATTTGAGCCTCGTTCTGGGAAAACTGGGCTTAGTACATGTGCTTAAAGTGTCTACGAAATCCGAATGGGAAATTGAATTTTTGCAAAGTAGAGACTTTATTTAAACGAAAAAAACTCGGCACATGGTGACCCCAATGAGCCTGAGCAGACTACACATGCTCACCTGGGACGATAGTTTCTCACATGCATAAATCATGAAGCACAATTTCGACTGAACCGGGCTGATTAAACATTTTACAGGAGCGTCTCCTTACTGGGTTGGCCCTAATACACAAGACAGTTTGAGTGCTCAGGTACGAGTGCGGTGTTGGCGGGAGTCGTCACTCCCCAAACCAGACTTCTCAAATACTGGGATCACCATCAAATCTACGACTCAATTGGGTTAGTTTGAACTTAACACGTCGTTGGACTTAAAAGGATGCGTGATTTTTCTAATTGCTTACTTTTCTATTTAAAAACGAGAACAGTTAAATTAAGGTCGATACTCCAGATTGCTTTTTCAAATCACGATAAACCCGTATCATATTATTTAAGACATAATGCTGGTTTCTTGTGATTTCTTCAAGAAAAAAGAAATAAATATAAACAATACTTGACCGTGATTAATGATGTAGCAAATTATAAAAGATTATGATCTTGAACTGTGAAAAAGCTTTTATGTTACCTAAAGGCATTATACCAACTGACCGATCAATGAGGTAGCAGAGTTTATAAAAAAGTAGTTAATTCCAAGGTCCTCATAAAGCGGGATCTAGTTTAATATTGCCATATAAATATCCTCAGTGAGCGAAGTATATTAGAAAGTCGTCATTACAATGTCCTCATTTAGCTGGATCGATTATAACATTGTCATTACAATGTCCTCATTTCGTGGGATCGATTACAACATTGTCATGACAATATCCTCATTTCGCGAGGTCGATTACAACATTGTCATAACAATGTCCTCATTTAGCGGGATCGATTACAACATTGTCATTACAATGTCCTCATTTCGCGGGATCGATTACAACATTGTCATTACAATGTCCTCATTTAGCGACGTCGATTACAACATGTTCATAACAATGTCCTCATTTAGCGGGTTCGATTACAACATTTTCATTACAATGTCCTTATTTAGCGGGGCCTTTTACAACATTGTCATTACATTGTCCTCATTTAGCGGGGACGATAACAACATTTTCATTACATTGTCCTCATTTAGCGGGATCGATTACAACATTGTCATTACATCGTCCTCATTTAGCGAGGTCGATTACAACAATGTCATTATAGTGTCCTCATTTAGCGGGGTCGATTACAACATTGTCATTAAAATGTCCTCATTTAGCGGGGTCGATTACAGCATTGTCATTACAATGTCCTCATTTAGCGGGGACGATTTCAACATTGTTATTGCATCGTCCTCATTTAGCGGGGTCGATTGCAAGATTGTCATTACATTGTCCTCATTTAGCGGGGTCGATTACAACATCGTCATTACAATGTCATCATTTAGTGGTGTCTTTTTCAAAATCGTATTCACACTGCCCTTATTACGTGGCGTATATTATAAAGTCGGCATTACAATTTCCTCTTTGAGCGGTATATATATCGAAGTCGTTATTACAACTTCCTCATTTAACGGTTTGTATTATAAATTTGTTATTGCGTTGTCCTCATTACGCGGCGTATATTACAAAGTTGTTAATACAAAGTCCGCATTAAGCGGCGTATATTATATCTAAGATCGCGTTCAAATGCTCCATCTCATGTCCTTAAGTATTGCATTAAGCATCTTCCATAACAAAGAAGTTTGCATTGCGCTGATAAAATAGGGCTTAATGCATGTGCGTAAAGAATCGTCCCAGAGTAGTCCACATAGGCTTATCAGGGAAGACACTTTCCGCATATACTGGAGTTTTGTCTACAAGAGACTTCATTTAGACGAAAACTTCCACGAAAGCGTAAAGTGTCGTCCCTGATATGACAGTTAGGGCTGTAGAGGCTAATTAGGAAAGATAATTTCCGCACTTGCATTAAGCCCCGTTCTCATAGCATGAGGCTCATGTTAATCATAATAGCAGCATTATGCGCTGTGTAATACAAGGTAGTACAGTACAATTTCTGTTTCAGCGGCTGATTCTTATAAGAAGATAAGCCATGGTATTAACGGTACACCAAATCTCGTGGTCTCACGCATAAAGTTTGATCTAGCCGGAACCACTGTATATGACGACTCAGTAGGTAGGTTGTTGGCAACTGATTTATTAGTCTCATTGAATTTCTAAGCTTTCAACATATTTTGTGCAATATATGTAAAATATATGCATAGTGTTTTGAGATAATACAAATATATTCTATTTTACATTTTGCATATAGTTGATTCTAAATTGTTTCTTAGAACTTATGTAAATCGAACAAGGCAAACAAAAGTTGATCTCTCGGTGATCCTGCAAGAAACAGTAGTTTACAAATACTTAACTTAATTCATTCTTTGCGCATGTCCAGTTTAATTTTAATGGACATGGTATACTGCAGTATAATTGTAAACAGCACTTCAATTGAGTCTTTTGTATCCTAACTTGTGGTTTGCATGGATATACATGTATCCGGATATGATACATAAATTACGTAAAACTGGAACCGGATTTAAAAAATAGTGGAAAATAACAGTGCAGAAGAAGACGAGTACCGATGAATGCTTTATGTTTTGTTCCTGTGAATCAAGTTTTAGCTGTTTTATGTATTTCCAAGTAATTAAGCAGGACTGAATTTTCAGAAATTTGATTGTTTTCCATTGGTTATACAAACGGGATACTGAACATTAAATCGCTAATGAGTCATGAGGGTAAACAATTGCTTAACCTTTTTTATGTTTTATTTGTACCATTATATCAGGGTCGGCTGGAGTCATCTATCTGAACAATAAATACAGATCCAACGGTTACGTTGTGTTTGGGTACGATTCCTCAAATATCCAGATTTGGGCGCCGTCAGACATCTATGGACGTAAGTTGAGTATTGAGTGACGTGTTACAACTTCAACGATTTTGGCGCAATTAGAGTATGAGAGGTTTATTACAAGTTCAGCGCCATGGCGCAATCAGAGTATCAAGTGGCGTATTTCATATTCAGCGCCTTGGCGCAATAAGAGTATTGAGTGGCGTTTGACAATTTCAGCGCCTCGGCACAATATGAGTTTTAAGTTGAGTATTACACATTAAGCGCTATGGCGCAATTAGAGTATTGAGTTAAATATTGCCACTTTAGAGCAATAGTACAATATGAGTATTGGGCGAAGTATTACAACTTCAGCGCTAAAGAGCCAATATAGTATTGAGATGAGTACCACAATTTCAGCGCCGTGGCAAATAAGAGTATAACGTGAAGTATTAGAACTTCAGCGCTTAAGTGCAATAAGAGTACTGAGTGGAGTATGGAACATTTCAGTGCCATTGCGAAATAAGCGTATTGAGTGGAGAATGAACATTTCAGTGTTATAGCGAAATAAGCGTATTAAGTGGAGAATGAACACTTCAGTGCTATGGCGAAATAAGCGTATTGAGTATCGTATTACAACTTCAGTGTTATGAGGCAGTTAGAGTATTGATTGGCTTATTACCAATTCAGCGATATCGAGCAATTTAAATATAGAGTTGAGTAAACAGCATTGTGTTTAGTATAACCACTTCGGCACCGTGGAGCAATTAGAGTATTGAGTGAAGTAAACCCTATGGCGAAATAAGCGTTTTGAGTGTAGTAAATCAACGCTGTGGCACGATTTAATTATTGAATCGAGTGTAACCACTTGAAAACAGCATTGCGTTGAGAGTTACCACGTCAGTACCGTGGAGCTATTAGAATATTGAGTGGAGTTTTACCACTTCAATGCTTTGGCGAAAAATGCGTTTTGAGTGGAGTAAGTTAACTTCAGCGCTATGGCGCAATTACAATATTGAGTATCGTATTACAACTTCAGCGCTATGACGCAATTAGAGTATTGAATTGTGTATTCCCAATTCAGCGCTATGGCGCAATTAAAATATTGAGTTGAGTATCACAACTTCAGCGCTATGGCCCAAATAGAGTATTGAGTGGAGTATCAAAACTTTAACGCTATGGCACAATTAAAGTATTGAGTTGAGTATCAAAACTTCAGCGCTATGGCGCAATTAAAGTATTAAGTTGATTATAAAAACTTCAACACTATGGCGCAATTTAAATATTGATTTGATTATCAAAACTTCAACGCTACGACACAATTAAAATATTGAGTTGAGTATCACAACTTCAACGCTATGGAGCAAGAAGAGCATTTTGCTGGGTATTACAAATATAGCGCTATTATGCAATTAGAGTATTGAAATGAAAAATACAACTTTGGGTTTAGTTGTACAATTTCAGCGTCATTTCCCAATAAGAGAATTACAACTTCAGAGCTAAATAGTACGTATAGTATCGCGTTGAGTACTATTACTTCAGCGTCCTAGCTAAAACGAGTATAGAGTGAAGTGTTAGAACTATTGAGTCGAGTATCACCAATTCAGTGCTTTGGCAAAATAAGCGTATTTAGTAGAGTATTACAACTTCAGTGCTATGGAGCAATACAAGTATTAAGTGGAGTATCACCACTTGAGTGCTATGGCGAAAGGAGCATGTCGTGGGTTGTAAAACAACTTCAGCACCATTGTGCAAGTAGAGAAGTGTGTATTGTTTTACAACTTCAGCAGTATGGCGCAATTAGAGCATTGAGTTGAGTATTACAGATTCAGCGCAATGATATAATTTAAGTATTGAGTTGAGTGTTACAGCTTCTAACAGCAGTGTGTTGAGTATTACCACTTCAGTGCTATGCAGCAATTAGAGTATTGAGTTGAATATTTCAAATTAATCGCTATGACGCAATTAGAGTATTGAGTGTATTACTCAATAAAAATAATGAAATGAGTATCACAACTTCAGTGTTATGTTCCAAGTAGGGTATTGAGTTGAGTTTTACAACTTCAGCGCCAGCGCCCTGTCACAATTGTATTATTGAGTTGAGTGTAACCACTTGTAAACAGAATAACCACTCCAGCGCTATGACGTAATCCGAGTACTAAGTTGAGTATTACAAATTCAGCGCTATGGCACAATAAGAGTATAGCGAGTATTACCAAGAAAGCGCTGTGGCGCAATCACAATATTCAGTTAAGTATAACTGTGGAACCCCTCGTCTGTGTCCTGTGGACTATTGATATTCCTGCTGATTCATTGACATTTTGTGAGTTTAAATCATATGATATGTGCTTATAATAGTATGATGTGTGCTTGCCATAATATGCTGTGTGTTTGTGATGGTTTGCTGTTTGTTTGGGATGAGTTGCCATATTCTGCTGTGGGTTTGTCATGGTATGCTGTGTGTTGTCATGGTATGATGTGTGTTTGTGATGGTACGCAGGAGAAAGACGAGGCGTCCCATATATAGCCACTAAAGTGCTATGGCCCGAGTAAACTATTGAGTTGAGTATCACAACTTCGGCGCTATGGCACAAGTAGAGTATTTAGTGGAGTATCACAAATTCAGTGCTATGACACAATTTAAGTATTGAGTTGAGTGTAACCACTTGTAAACAACATTGTGTTCAGTATAACCACTCCAGCGCTATGGCGCAATTAGAGAATTGAGATGAGTACAACAACTTGAGCGCAATAGCGCAATACTAACATTGAGTTGAATATCACAACTTCAGCGCTATAGCGCAATTAGATTATTGCGTGGCGTATTGCAACTCCAGCGCCGCTGGATCTTTTAATATATTCAGGCCTTGTTAGCATGGGGGACGGCTACGGGATTAGTGGTCAAGCAACAGTGGCTGACTTGCAGCTCTATGCATGGAGTAACCAGACTCTTCCCTACCACACTAGCGGTACTCTGAAACTAAGTTCAACCCAGAACGGAAGTGAAAAAATACTCGACTATAATCCGGCCGGGAACGAAAACCAGGTCTTCACTCGCGCTTGGGTAAGGTTTTAGTTTAAACCTTATTTAAGCAATCAACATGCTGACGCTTATTGAATCGCTCGTGAGTCCATTTCCTGGGTACACTCATTTCTCTTAGTGTCTTTAATCGATGTCGAAAGGACTCTCCCATAGTGGGGATCGAACCCATTACCTCACGGTCGCTAGGCGTTTGCCATATCCTCTTCGCAACGGCTACATTGGTGCTTAGTTTCTTGCTATTTCAATGGTAATAAATGTTAGATTTCCGTGTATAGAATATAATTGGTTAAGCTATGCTCAGCGACATTTATTAATGGTCACAATTTGTTTAATATCCATCCACTGAAGGCATTTTTTTACATTCACATACAAAAGCGTTACGAAAATAAATAAAATGATGTGATGAACAGCAGTCTATTTTAGTCTCGTTTTAGTATAATTTTCGTAAGTGAATAGAATGTAACAAGCTCAAATTGTTACGCAGATTTGACCATCACCACGCGCTGTAACCGAGTTTTTTTTATGTATATTGTAGCTACGCTTTTGCCCACTAACCATGATATTATACCTATCACACCGTCTGGAGTTAGTTAGAAGCTGTGTACAGCGTTAATGATAACGGGATAATAAGTACACGTATATTTAAATCTTCAACGTACGATATTTGTTATTATTTATCCAATTCATATCAACATTTCCAGTCTTTATGATAAGACTTATGCTTTTGCATTAATCTAAAGATTATTTTCTTGTCAATATATACTGTGTGTAACATATTGAAATATACTAATATGAGACACGGTCTGGGAAAACATTGTTAAAGCCATGTACGTAAAGTGTCGTCCAAGATCCGGAAATTCATGGATACTTTCCGCCTAAACCGGATTTCCATATAGAATATGCCTCTTTAAAACGATACACATATGAACGGAAAGTGTCGTCAAACCTTAATCTTGTGCGGATTTCACAAGCTAAAATGGGGCGAAACTTAGCGCGCATGCATTATGCCCAGTTTTCGATGAACGCGTCTCATATATTCCAGATTCAATCATCGATTAGCCCCAGCACCGGTTACAGGTTTCCCGGTACGGGGTCATTGTCCTACGAGACTACTGCCTACGACAACCCGTGCACATATGGCGGTATGGTGTACGCCTACACCACTCAGGCTGCTCGCTTCTGGCAGCCGGGCAACACTAATGGCGCCATGGTCTGCATTGCCAGCTGTCTGGGAACTGCAATCAACAATCAGGCGTTAAACGACGGCACCGCAGTACTGCATTCATGGGAACTGGGTACGTTGGTGGCTCTTGGTTGATGAATTATTGCCTGTATCATTGCATAAATTATGTTTCGAAAGATTGAACTGCATGATTAAACTATTAACTTAACATTTCATAGCGGGTGTGGTAAGTTCGGCTCGATTGGTCATTGTCGGCTCGAGTACTACTTACATGTACTCCGGGTACTTTTAAATAAACTTAAATGTACAACGGGTACGGTAAACATACTGAAAAGTACCTGGGAATGCTAACGCTAAATTGGTCGTTGTTGGCTTTTTTCCCAATTGATTATGGTGATATAAATGTCGATATTCTGTAAAATGACCTCTATGTAATCGAAACTCATACTACAAAAGGATGTCGAGGAAGGTTTTTCGAAGTGAATTCTGTTTCGTATTTTGTAGCGCGTTTTACGACATCGGATTTTTTACGGGAATAAAACTCGGGTACAGTCTAATTGGCCCATTCTATACATAGATGGTGACGTCACTACGTTATTGTTACCTCTTTACTAAGACGCATCACATTCCCCTGGTTTGGGAATTATCTTCCGCCAAAGTAATTCTGCGTAGGAATGAAAAAGTTAATAATTAAAGAAAAACGTTTGTTATTGTGTTTATAAAACGGAATGTTGTTTAAAGAAATGTTATTTTATTATGTTTAAATGTGATTTTCAATCTATGTTAAGACTGATAGCGATCATCAGAAGCACGATTACCTGACCTACTTTTGCTTTCACTTTTCACTTGTAAAAGAAGTGCTGCCCACAATTCCTTTTGTGCTAGTACACAGGTCAGTAAGACCGGTGTGGACACAATGAAATTGGCCGGATTCGTGTTGATATAATTTCCGTACCGGGGTACATTTAAGTAAACGACCCGAGCCGACAATGACCAATCGAGCCTAAGTTCGGCATAACATTATACCAATTTGTTATGATAACTTAAATAGCATTCAATTATTTTGCAACATTGCACAATTGTATTTGATTTAAAAAGAACATGTACAAATCCGTAGTTTAGTATTTCACTCTATGTGTGTTCTATGCAGATGTTAACGAGTGCCGAACTAATCCTTGTAAGAATGGAGCCACGTGCGAGAACTATTTCCGTAGTTACGCCTGCAGATGCGCCCCTGGATACGCTGGCATGCTCTGCGAAAACGGTATGGACTAATATTACTGTGCAAAATATGAGTATGCTGTTTCAATATAAACAAATAAGTTCAGTTACGTTTATGTGTGTGACGAAATATGTTAAAGAATGTTGCCGAAAACGCATTAAGTGCAATAAGAATTTATTTTCACGTTTTTGGTAAATTGACAAAACTTATAAACAATTGTTTCAGATTCGCAAATTTTCTTTGTAGTTATGATATTTGTGAAGAAGCAGTAATGCTGAACATTTGCCATGCTTAGAATATCCTTTATATGCATTTTTTGACGATTTTAAAGCCTGAAAATTATAAAACGTTGCAACGCGAAACGATTGAAAAATTTGGAGGGTTCTGTTGTTGTCGTTATGTTTTGTGATACTACGATGATTGCTTATATATAGTATAAAATACATCAATCATGGTATGAGCACGGATGGCCGAATGGTTTAAGCGATAGACTTTTACTCCAGGGTCAGAATCGAGCCAAATGCAGGGTCACTTTTTTTCTTTCTTTAATTATATTCTTGTTTTTTACTGGAACTTTTAAGATCCAATGTTTACATTTATCAATATAAAGCTCATGCCAAAATCTGTGAAACGGCCCCTTTAGAGACAAAGACATGGAGCGAGTGAACTAATTTTCCAACTAAACACAGCATCTACAATCAGTGCAAAATAATATTTTTCAACACAGAGGACTAGAGATTAGATCTTAGTCCTACTTTCAGCATATCGTCCAGTTATAACTGTGATGCTGTTACTCAAGGTGTAGTTGGTTTCGAAATTTTCATTTGGGAAAAAAATCAACACGTGACATCCTTTACAACAGTACTTATCATAAGCCATGCTAAATAGGAATCATGTATACTTTAAAAGATTATGTCTGTCGATCTAATCCTCACATGTATTATGCGGCCTATTGTGCAATGTGCAAGGCATTTAGACAGGTTTACGAAAGTTAAATCCATGTTTATGGGTCCCGTGTATATTTCGTCCTGTATCGTTCATGTTATAATATGTTTAAAAATAATTTAGGACAACACATAGTTGCAATTTTTTGTTTGCTTACGTTGTTACTTTGATGATTTTGGAAATAAGAAATATTGATAATTTCATTAGATATTAATTATGGCAATCGCTGGTAAATATAATTAGAAAACTACTAAACTGCACAGTCATTTGTCATCACAAAATAACAATTGAAAATTTAATGATGTTTGATTTTAGAATTGTAAGCATGCATTTTTGTATTATTTTCATTTCGAACACAACAAGTCTTTTTTTTTAAAATTTAGGTCGACTTTTTTCTGTATTCGTGGTTAATGGCATCTCGTTTATTTTTTATATGTTTTTAATTGCCATGTAATGGTGATTGTGCCTTGCAATTTTATATGTACACCTTGAAATGAACTGTTTTCGATTAAAAAGTGAGGACACACAATTTTGTTTAAAATAGATTTTGAAGATGTATGCCAATGAACACCTTTATTAGATTAAAAAAACAACAGCTTATGTATAGTTAAAATATTTAACTGGCGGAAAATGATTGGCTGACCTACATACTCTAATATTTGGAGTTATTAATGGAAACTTGTCTTTTATTTACCTCACCTGTCGATCAACACGTCATGATGTGCACTCAGTACAATTTAAATATGGCGCACCAAAAGAAAATACATTCGAATCGTTTAAACTTACTGATGATAACGAATATCGTCTTGTTAAGTCAACTCTGTGTTGCAAATGAATATTCTCATAGCATATTGTCTGATAATCTTTGAAAGAAAGTGATGATTGGTTTATTATGCAGCTGACTTTTTTGAATGCACATAATGCAACAATTTTAATTTAGAGCGTTATAACTCGTGTTAGTTCCATTATGTTTTAAAATGTAATGCAACTTTAAAATGCATACATTTCATTTTCACTTTCAGAGGCTGTGTAATTCAAGCGGAGAGCAGTTCATTCACAATCTATAACGGCCTTGACTGGCACATGCGAAATTGTGCGCAACATAATTTGTTCAAGATAAGTCACAATGGTTTCACGGCAATATAGTGGAATCAAGTAATGGAAAAAACAATGACAATATAGCCTGCGATAGCAACGTGGTTTTAATACAATCTTTACATTGTTGTGCTTACATTTTCTTTAATGTAATTGAAATGATTGAAATAATAATGCAATATTTCCAATATATATATAATGCTCACTGTTGCAAGATTTACAAAAATCTTCAAAATATCGTCATTAGTTGGCATGACAACCGTTAACATCAAGAAGATGTGACACGCGTATGGAAAGGTAATTTTTGCACACGACGCAAGATTGGAATAAAATGCTTATAAAATACTTTAATATGTACGCGAGCTACTCATTCAATTCAACTTGTATTGTTACATAATTAAATATGTGTACTCCCCATTCGTTACTATTTGTATTGTTGCATAATTATAAAAGTGAACTAACCATTCTGTACTACTTGTATTGTTGCATAATTGAATACGTGAACTAGCCATTTATTACTATTTGCATGCATAATTATGAACGTGAACTACCAATTCAGTACTTATTTTATTGTTGCATAATTAAATACGTGAACTACCCATTCATTACTATTTCTATTGTTGCATAATTATGAACGTGAACAACCCATTCAGTACTTCTTGTATTGTTGCATAATTATGAACTACTCTTTCAGTACTACTTGTATTGTGCATAATTATGAACGTGAACTTCCCATTGTGTACTACTTGTATATTTACATAATTATGAACGCGGACTTCCAAGTCTGTACTACTTGTACTGTTGGATAATTATAAACGTGAACTTCCCATTCAGTACTATTTGTAGTGTTGCATAATTATGAACGTGAACTTCCCATTCAGTACTATTTGTATTGTTGCATAATTATGAACGTGAACTAACCATTCAATACCACTTGTATCGTTGCATAATTATAAACGTTAATTACCCATTCGGTACTACTTTTGCTATTGCATAATTATGATTGTAAACTGCACATCCAGTAGTAATTATTCCTACTAACGCATTTATACAAACATGTCCACCTGAACCGGTATAACAACGACCGATATATTTTTTTAGAGATGGATATATAAAACAAAATACTTAACATTTTACCTTAAGTGTCCGACGATAGTTTTAATGTTGTATTATGTCGTCACTATGAATTTAAGATCACGTATCATCATATTTATATTAAACTTCTGTCTCAATTACGTTTTTTTTTCATTGGCGTACGCACTTCTGTTAAAAAGAACTTCTTTGCAATTAAAATTATCATTTGTTTGAAGGAAATGGCGCTGGAAAATAAGTGGGTAAACATCGAAACATGAACATGGTAGAACCTATTATTTATTGCGAAAGTCCTGTGTTATATTTATAGTAAACTATTGAATTAGTTGTAAATTACCGTCAGAAACAAACAACATAATGCTTCTTTAAATAAGTTATTTTATTTGCAGAGAATGTTTTCTACTTTTTACCATTTAATATTCTTGGAAGAATATTTTAGTCAGTAAGTCGTAATCGATTTTTTATTTTAATTTAAAAGACTTAGATTTGAAACTGTTTTTTTCTATATTGCCTGAATATATGTGATGTCTCTTGGTCACCAATCGCACTGTAACGGTGGTTTTATGTCTAATATTAATTGTATGTATTTATGCGTGCGAAAAATTCTTACAGTTCATTAAATGATAAGATTAAAACTCGATAAATAGTGTATGTGTAAGAAAAAAATGAATTTGCATACATAAAATATACTATATGTCTATGTTAAAACAATACCATGGCTTTTCGCTTTAAACATATATTATGTTATGTGCTAATTACACGCGGCATATTTTATCAGTGACATAAACCGTTTTCACTGAATCTATCATAGTCACTCTTATGTTGGTATATCTTCTTAACATTGTATGAATAAATTGTATTCATTAAGGACGACTGTTGTAACTCATGTAGACCAGCGTATAAACAAATGAAATGTTAATGCACATGCTTTCTAAGGATACTATATAAAACTAATAGTGTGACCAGTTATACTAACGAATATGTTTCAGAATTAAATACATGTACCGGTACATAAAATTCGAACGTCAGCAGATTTAAGTTAAATTTGAAATATTGCCAGATAAATGATACCTTTGTCCTATGAACATATCAAATATGCTATATTAATACTTCATAAAAAGTTATACGTGGATAACATTTCTATGATTGCTTGATTTCATTTTGTTGTGGTTTTGTTTTTTTCAAATGTATGTATGTATTTTTGTTTAAAAAAGCTCTGTAATTAATACTTCTCTGATGTAACTCAATATTAGAGGACAATGAGTGGCAATATATTTTAATTCATGTTTTAATGCGGAATGTTTGTTGATATTGTTGTGACTAAAATAATCTCTAAATATTCATTCATTATAGTAGATACAAAGAAGGATCTCACTTTAAATTTATTCGCATAAAGGGCAAGTTTAAGTGTCTAGTATTTTGCAAGTCCTCTATTCATTAAATATCTCAACATTTTTCTTCAGAAAGTTATGGTTCGAATACTCTTGTCTATATATAGACTCTGTGTTGTAAAATGGAAATTTAATTTAAATGTCCTCTCTTTTATTACTATTTCATTTGGATCGCAATGCTATAAGATCCCTAAAACAGGTGTAAAATACAAATTTTTCGCACTGCCTTTTCCAATGTGCTGACCCCGGTTTTGTTTGTTTTTGTATGTTTTTGTAGACGTATCTGCCTTGTCAACTTTAATTGTGTTGTGTCTAGTTGTCTGGCATTTGATTCCTTGACATAAATAAAGTACCGATTGTATAACAAATTGTCTCTCCTGCTGCTGCAGAAGGTTCTGTTTGTGTACATTTGATCATAATGGCACAACACGATTGTTTAATGATTAGTTGTTTTCATATCCGTTTGTGCATTTAAAGTGTCCAAGGGTTGGCTTCCACTAAATATCGATATTTTGAAAATCGATTAAAACGAATGAATTGCACATTATAGTGGAAACATTAATCATGATTGAGTCAAAAGTAGATTGCTTTAAATGGAATTATAAAAGCCTCTAAAAAGGGGTGGTTGAGTGCCTACACAATTATGACACAGACATAGATGCTATTTACATAGATATTTACTGTACCGACAGGTAGAATCCTACATTCCAGTCAGCGGACAAAACGGATAGAAGCGTCCTTTTAAGCCTTAACATGGCGATTTGTTTAGGTTATGTTTATATACTGTTAATATGCCTTTTGTCGGTATAGGCAAATGCAAATTTGGTGCAAAACGCGCAGCACAATGTCACTTTGCCTTAAGCATACGTTGAGAGGATACATGTTTATCGCATTCGACTGCGGGCTGACATGTGCGTGAAATGTCATATGCAGAGCGTTTTTTGACATCGCGTCCTACGATTGTTACGTGATTTGCAAACAATGCTGTCTGCACTAATGAAATCTGTTAACTGTGTATACTATACCAAAATAAATTAACAATGTTCAAACTTACATGTATAAAAGTATGTATGTAACGCACCTACTGTTTTCGTTTGCTACGGACGATTTTGTATTCAATGAGGATGTAACACTTATCTATTCTTATACAATTAGTACTTTCGAAATATTAAAAATTATCATTCTCACGTTTTATTTAACCTTTCATCTCCCCTTCACTCTTTATCATATTATTATAGCACCGTCTCAAAAATATTTTTGCTGGTTACTATATTTTAAATATATGCAGATGAATATTAATGGAAATACTGATATTATTGTTAAACTATGCCGTATTACTTGTATATATTCGAAAACGATAAGACAAACTAAATATTACTTTCGTCTTTAAAGTTAATATGAATGTATATAAAATATATGTTGATTGCTGATATAATAATTTAATTGATTCTAATATGCCTTAACATATAGTGCGTATTTAGAAATAAGTTACATATACAAATAAACAAAATATACAATATCGTAAAATAGTCAGTGAGGTAAATGCATAATTATAAGTCAAAACAGATAAAAACATATTTTCGCTTTAAATAATCTATTTGTTGTTATAAACCTGACACTAATTATCATCCTTTTAAGGTGATAAATTTCATTGTATTTTGTACATTTTTTATCAACATTTATTGGCAAAAAATTAATTCACTGTGACCTTTCGATGTCTTTATCTATATTGTATGCTGATATATTTGTTCTCTCTGTATTAAAAGTTCAACCACTTTAACATATTAAAAACAGTAAACACTACGTATATATTGCATGTCTGAAAAATGTAAATGACAAAAAAAGCCAAAACTAAAATATTTCTAAACGGGTAATTCCCGTTTATATCCATTATTTGTGTGTCTGTAGTTTTTCTATTTCTCCAATATGATAAAATAACCTTGATTATTCAGTAACATATTAAGTGCCTGGTCTAGTATCAATGTATTGTACATGCATTTCAACACGGCTCCTGTTTTATCATCAGTCACTGACCCCAAATTATATTTTATAATATGAGTATTGTTAGCTCATCGGAGCACATAATGCAGGATGATACCTTATATTTGCTGTTTGCAATGTCAACATTTATATTGTCAACTTAAGAAGCCACATTTTTTGCACAATCTTAATTAAACTTTGTCAAGACATTTGTCCTTGTGATATATCAACTGAGTTTGAAATTGGTTTACATCTGATTTAATAATATATCACTTGGTTAAATCAAAGAAAACTAATAAATCTAATGTGAACACTCTAGAGGCCACATTTATTTCCATTCTTCGTAAAACGTATGGTAGTTGCCATACCAATGATATCTCGTCCGACTACGAAATTGGATGGCATGGGGTTCAAAAACTAGGTCCTTAAGTCAAATTACAGAAAACAAAATACAAAATCTATAGAGACACCCCATCCAATATTGTTTCCAAAGCTTCATGATTTAAGATCTCTACATTTGTCACATAATATTTCGACTGAGTTGGTTAATGTGTCATATGGGGTCAACATCAAGGTTACTCGGTCAAATTTACAAAAGCTTGTGAACACTTAAGACAAAAAATATTGCAGAATCTTATTACATAATTATAAGAACATTAGTTAGCATTGTATCGTGACAGGTCGCGTGAGTTAAAAAGCTAGGTTACTGGGTCAAATTAAAGAAAATAGTTGTGAACACTTTTGCCACATGTATTAACCAGTCTTCATTAAAACCTGATCAGAGCATTTGCCCCAATAATAGTATCTCTCCCAAAGTTTTAAACGGGGGCATATGGGGTCAAAAAATAGGTCATCAGGTCGAATTTATTTAATGTCCCATTTGTGAGACAAGGTGCTCGTCCATATCCACCATGAGACAGGAAAAGTGTTTCTTAAGGTGCTATAGTAATATAATTTGAACATTCTAGTTAAATATTTGGCCCACGTACTTTGAAGCTTTTTTTAAAACATTGACATTATGTTTGTACACAACTTCAGATAACTTTTGAGGGAAGGTCTTTGTTTACTCACTGATTTCCAATAGGTTATTTTACAGTCGCAAAATTTATACCAATGTTTGATAATCTAAATCATACTCTTATTTAGATAGTCATGTTTTGAGCATCTAGTAACATACTTTTTGAAGAATTTAGCGCTACGAAAAGTCAGATTTCTAAATCATTCATTGCATACGTCATATAACCGGTTGATACAATTTCGTTTTCTTTAATATTTTTTTAGAAAATGAAATAACATAACATACCTTATAGATACTCTTCAAATGGAGTGTGGCAACGCAACAATTATTCGCTCAGATAATAGTAAAAATTGAAAAGAAAGAATGGATGATGTAAATAGTGACAAATGACAGTGTAACATAATGAACGCAAAATTTCGCTTAACTGACATCCCGCAATCGATTAAGAAAAATAACGTATTCCTGGGGATTCAGACAATGCCTGGATGATAATAACGCTCACTGGTAAACATATGTATGTATTTGTAAAATAAATTAAAGCAGTAATAATAGTTCATTAAAAATATTACTTGTACTTGTCTACATAGCTTCAGACTTTGTATTACAGACATGTAACGAAAACGCTCTTAACACAAATAGACTTACACAATTCGCTAAATTTCACTCAAAGTATGGTGATTTAATTTCTAAATATGATGTTTCTTTAAAATAGCATTTAACTAATGGAATTTCACACCCATCATTGTATGGAGATGTTTTGAAGCGTGTTCGCAAATTAAAATATCTTAAAGAACATGTTTATATTAAACTTTTCAATTTTATAAAATCATTTGTATCAAAAGGATATGATGTTAACGTACTTAAAAGCAGGTGCCTGTTGGTTTTCGATTCACTATATCTTTCTTCTCTTACAATTTGGAATCATTAATGGAATTACCATTTTATACGTTTGATTCTTAAATATTTAATTACCTAAGCTGGTTTTATTAAGTAATTCAATTTTACAGTACCGCCCCTTTAATATTTTTAGTTTGATGCTGCAGTACTGCCCCTGGATTTTGTTTACGTCATCGTGTCTTCGCTTGTCAATTACGTCATACGATATTCTTTTGTGTTCCTGGCTACATAGATTTTTGAGACGTCATCATACTTTTACTGTTTAATCTGCATGCATAGGTCATTGGATTTAAAGCGTTCTATTTTTATTGTGTTTTCTCTCTGATAGGCGTTTCTTGTTTTATTAATTTTTTAGCAGTCACATAAACAACCAAGCTATGTAATATGGATCTTTGACACCCATTATTACTGCTTCTTCCTCTATTTGCGCGATGATGATCTGAAATATTAACTTCATGACGCTATTTTCCTAAATCTTTTTCTATAAAGAAGGAATGTAGTTGACACTTGTTCGTAGTTTCATTTCATCGTTGCTCAAAAAGTTTTAACTCTATTGCTCTGGTATCTTTCCTACCATTTAGTTATTAAATGGTAATTAAATTGAATACGTTTGAATTCCATTTTATTATTGTTTAATTTGAGTTACAATGCTATGAGGTTAAATTTTATTTACACTTAAATGTGTCGTAAATATTGCTGGGCCAAGTGTGAGGTTAAGCGCTCTAAAACCGGTTTAACCCCCAATGCTTTGCATTGACCGTTCCAAGGCGGTGACCCCAGCTTTATTGTTATATGTGTTTTTGTTGTTTTGTATTGTGCTGTTTTGTACTGTTTAGGCAATCGGTCACTTGCCATAAATAAAGGACCAACTCATTGTATGAAATAAGAATTCAATACTGCTCCAGCAGCTGGAGTTTCACTTCTTTATATTGTAAAAAATGAAAAATAGATTATTATGTTGAAAATCGCTTCTTTTAAAAATTACTTGACGGAACATATTCGGAATTGCCGCGTTACAAATATAATATAATGAAACAAAGGCGTTCATACTACATAGGTATGTATTAATTGCTTGGTTTCGAACAAGAACAGTAACACTTTACAAAGCCAACTTTTTTTTCGAAGAAGACATAAGAGGTAAGTTCAGTCACTGTTGCGTTATCTTTCGAACACGAAACATCCGGAGACATAGCCCGTGAATACGGTATCCAAAGGAAGTCATCTGCATCCATACTTCTAAGTCGGCATTCGGCTAAAGAAAACAAAACTCCGCCTTACTCTTCAGTACGTTTTGTGTGGGAAGCGTCGATGTACATGTCGTCAACACGTCACCCAATAATCAATTTCAAAGTAGGTGACACTATTTCCTTCTGTCATAAGAGTAACGTGGAACCCGTAAACTCCCTTCGCCGATGCTGTAAACACCCCAGTGTACTGGTTGTAGGAGTTTCCGACGTTGGTGATAACAACCGCAATGTACGGTTTGATGGACTCCCATGTTTTTAACAGTTGGCTTTATGTGACACGCAGTAAAGGTAGCGGGAAAGCAACAGGCTCTTTAAAACATACATTGTAATAAATGATGCGTTGTCAGGTATCAGAACGACAAAGAGTTTGTAATTAGGCGATACAAAGATACATATCATATTTATTTCAATGTACTATTACTTCAATGTATTTGAGTAATTAATTCGAATTTCTACTAATTCTTTTCAGAAGTTTAACAACTGATTGTGTATGATGATTTGCTCACGGATTGAATCTAAGGGTCATGTTCAAATGATAAAATGAATTATGTTTTTCCCTCTTGTGTGTGGTGACTTAATAAAACCCATTGGAATTTTCTGCATAACGGCTGTCCCGTCATGATTGTCGAGCCTTAATTCAGATTTCATTTCTTTCTCCTTCCTTATTTCTTTGTCTGCAATTCACTCGTTTTCAAGTTGTCCAATTTTAGCCTCATGCTGTCCAATCTTTGTATCAAACTTTACATTTTTGGTAGCTAGCTTTATATGTTTGACCTCAAGCCTCAAGCTGTATTGTTTTGCCGCAAGCTGAATGTTGTTGGCATCAAGCTTTGTATTCATGGCCTCAAATTGTACCATTTCAAAATTTGATTAAAATTGAAAACATTTAACTAAGTTTTTACCATATCATATAATCTTAATTTTAAGCCAAACCCATCTTAATAAATTTGTACTTTGTACATATTTCATGGTGAGGCAGAATGTTGACTATGTGAAGCCACACACAATATTATTTGGCACTTAAAAAAAATCCAAACTGCAGGAATATGTTCATTTGTTTCATATACTTTTGATCGAACAGCCACTTAATCCGTATGACCCTTACTTAAAAAGGCTGATCAGGCCGCACACAATGGAGGTTTTATTTCGATCGATAATTTATGCTTTAATTCAATTGTTACAATACTGGGAGGTTTTCATTAAGTTTGGTCGAGACAGGTCGACCTTGAAGCAGGTTAATACTTATTGGAAGACTTTAGTATAAGCTTTCAGACCGAACTGTACGACTTCTATATTTTTGGTTTGTGCAAGTGTTTCTTACTTTTGTTCAAATCGCTCTTGACAGTAGAGCTGATATCTTTTGGATGTATTTGAGGGCCGATTGACCATCATTTTAAACAATAACATTACGAGAAATTATCATTTATCAATAATTATCATTAAACAACGTTTAACAAGCGGACCAATAAGCCCCACTAAAACTGCAATCCAGGCCGGTCTCACTTATAGGGCTGACTTGAAAACATGAGGGAAATACTTTAACTTAAGAAACGAAAGTTAATAGTGTTCCCGATATTAAGTGTCCTGTATTTATTAGTTTGAGAAAACCTTTTTGGTCAATTTCAAATAATTTCAATAAAATAACTGGTTATTAATGTACCATACACACTCGTTCTACATATGAATTGTTTGCAATTCAAACACGTTTTACTTATTGCATGCATATAATGCCATTCAAAGCCGTCTTATCATATGCATAGGTGGATAGGTATGGACTGTAAGCGTACTGCATAAAGCTATATTTAATACACATCTGCCTTATTTTATTTCGAGTTGTTAAATTTACGAAAATGGAAATCGACTTTCTTAGCACAGGTCAAACAATGGTTGTGTTTATATTATTTCTGACAAACAACAAACTTGGAGAAACACTTTATGCAGAAATTCTGTATGTGTATCAGGACATGAATTCGCAAATTAGACATACCTGACGTGTCTCCAACATTCGGCATAAGAGCCACGCTGTCGAGCTTCAAATCACGCTGCCACGTTTAACTGATCATTTCCACGCCCGGTAAACCAACTTATTAATCTCCCTCCAATAAAGATAATAAGTTGTACTCACCACGGGGATAATACATTGGCAGAAATTTTTTCATGATTGATCATAAAGAGCTGAGTCGTTTTGATATTTTGTTACATATATGCTATACTTGGAGATCTTTTATCGCAAACAGCTCAATGCTATTCGACCGCACACACATAATTTATGGCAAATGTCTATTTTAATATAAATGATTATTTTGAATCGGTCCCGAAATCGCTTTCTTAGTACTTAGAAAACGCATTTTCATCGACATTCGTACTCGTAACAGTCGAACAGTGTGTCCTTTTTGATATATTACAATATTTTACATTGCCAGCGACAACATAATCTTCTCCTTTGTGGCAAATCGTTTTAAAACGGTCACAGTTCATACAAATTTCATAGGAATGCATATGTGGTATTGGGATAAATAATTTGTTTTCGAAGTCAGCACATCTCTCGTTCGGCTGAATTACTGGGGGGTCGAGTTATATTGATATGCAACAAGAAATGACGGCTATTAGATATACCCAGATATTCTGATACTATCAATATTGCTGCTGGAATTATAATTTGATGGCTTGGTATGTCATTCAAAATCAATGTACATCACACAAAGTCGATGCTTCATTTTTTTCGACGTACTTGTTCAATTCAGCTTTTGAGCACAGCTGAAATTTGTAAGTGTTCTACGATATTTTAATAAAATTTCCCGCCTGTGAGCCAGAAACTGGTCTTAATGAAAAAGTTGAAGTCTATAAACAGATTTACATTAATATGTTATACAATGGACTTTCTATTTTTTTAATGTATAGTGAATGAAAAGGGATACTACAGTGCGTTTTGCAACGATGATAACTGCGTGTTCAGCATGAAACAAATTTTTCTCCAATAAAACGGCTTAAGGGATGGAACATTTTCACACTCAACTCTCGACATCAATACGTTTTTTTTGTGTGTGCCCCTTTATATTTAGAAGATTGACAGCGCCAGAGCGTTTGTACATAAAGGCTACTACAGTGCGTTTTGCAACGAGGTTTACTGCCTCTTTAGCATGGAACAATTTTATCTCCAATGAAAATGCTCGAGGAATGGAACAGTTTCTTACTCAACTCTCGACATCAATACAGTGTGTGCGTGCGCCCCTTTTAATTTTACGCTTTCCGGTGGTTTATAGAGAAATATCAGTGAAATAAAACTGGTATTTCACTGTTTTAAACAGTGACAAATAACAGTGAAAAATAACGATATTTTTCAATGTTTAACTGTGAAATGACGTCATTTTTTCAACGAAATGACGTCATAAATCCAGCGACATTATCCAGTTAAATTCTTTAACAATGTAAAAAAACGGTGAAAAAGCATAAAATTAAAAGGCAATTTGTTGGATTCGATGGAGTATCGATTTTAATTCACTCGTGATCATAAAAATACATATTTTCAATCGTGGCTGCGCCACTCGTGAACATATATTTTTATATGATCACTCGTGAAATAAAATCGATATTTCATCGAATCCAACAAATATCCTCTTTATATTATACAACTTGTGTATGCTAACGTTTGGAATACTGTTACTTATATAAAATGTACTTTAATATATAGGTGTTGTTTAAATATTGAACCAAGATTCAGGTATACAACTGAGATACACGGTTAGGTTTGTGTTATTAGGTAACGGATATGGCATCACCGCTTCAAAGGAAGCACCAATACAACAATACAGTACGAATTCACCGGGGGTGAACAACTTGTATCACGTGACCGCAAAAGTCAACGCCGGTTGAAGAAACAGTCTGTAATCTTGCACATTAAGGATTAGTTTTGTTGGTTTTTTATATGATTGAAATTTCAGTTTTAAAAAAGCGATAGCCTATGACACAGTTTACTAAATAAACTTTTATTCGAAATGATTCGATTGCCTTTACTGTTTCCACTTTCCGATAACACTTCGACACAAAATTCTGAAATGCAATGCAAACGCTTTTTGTTTATGTGGTTTTGATGATTCTCTTTAAAAAGAAATATTGGTTTAACGCCTGAATTAGTATGATTTTACTCTTCAATTTAATATATTTAATAACATTCATGACAAAAATAGCTGTGAAATTTGAAAAATATCTTATTTTTTTTGTTTTGTTTTGTTTTGCAAACGCAGGTTGGTATTTCTTGAGCAATAGAAAATGGCAAACGCAGGTTGCGAAAATATTCAAAGGATGATGAAACGCAAACTGTACACATTTTTGAAAGACTTCGAAATTATGATAAGGTTACAAATACGAAAATATTAACTATTCAAAACAATATATGACTACGGAACTTAAATTGACGCTATACCCGCAAAAACTCACGAAAATCCCGTGCATTAGTAAACACGCATGTTTATTTAACTGTGACGAAAAGAATGAAATATTGTGTCACATCCAATCACTTGCGTTTCATATCTCTTTTGGTGTAGTCTTTAAAACTTTATAAAACATTTTAGAAACATATTTGAACAAATAGTAATTCTTTTATTACAGAAAAATGACGCTCGTGTGTGAAATATGTGGGAAGACATTTAAATCGGAGTGGGAGTTAAAGCTTCATGATAAGCGCCACAGAGGGACTGGACGATTCGCCTGTTGTGGAAAAACATTTTACACAAATCAGGCGTTCAACAGACACAGGTGTGTATTTTGTTTTTAGTACAATGCTAGGCTCTGTCGGTTTAAAAATCAAAATACAATTCAACATAGGTCACTGCATTCTGGGCGAAAGTATGTTTTTTATAACCTAGTTGCAAAGCACTATTTAAAATGTTTTGTATGGTGTTTTCGAAATAAGCCGGCTTAAAAACAACAAATAATTACTTATGTGGTGTATATTGGTGTGTTCATTATAGTGTATAGTTTTTAACGACAATAATGGTCCAGATAAATTTCAATGCAAATAGACACTGAACAATTGGAATAACACCGCATAAATCCAGAATGTACGCGTATCGATACTTCACGTATGTAAATGGACCCTTACAAATATTTTTAATGCGTATTTTGGATTTTGAAATGAGTAAATACGCGTTTACACGCCTTATCTGGAGCGCTCCTGACGACCATCATTTTGATAAGTTCCATATTATAATGGATACTATTCTGTGTGTATTTTTCTGTATTGAATTATAATTCAGCAGTTCCAATTTTTTGTTGATTATAAGCAGCATTCATGGTGTTGAAAAGCCGTTCCCCTGTGAACAATGGGGCAATATGTTTTCAACGAAAGATGACCTGAATTGTCACGTCCGGAGGGAGGAAGCTGCAATGCAATTTTAACTGTTTAATTTGCAATTCAAAACTCCGAGAGAAAATTGATCTTCAGGCCCACCTTGACACCCAAAATGGAGAGAAAACTTTGCTTGTGATATGTGTGAAAAGAGGTACAGGCACCGCAGTAGTCTATCAAAGCACATATCTGCAAAGCACCGTGCCTAGTCATCTGTTGTATGACGATGATATGACCAGGAATTATTTTTAATTCTTACCATTGTGCCGTTGTTATTTTTTTTATAAGTGAAAATACAGGCTGCCATACAATAATATAGTATTGCGCGTGATTTTGCATCTTACACATTGTGTTTTATATCGTTTATCTTGTGTTGTTTTGTTTGATATTCCTGTTTTTTATTTGAGTTCTAAAATTTATTATTCTGATGATAATGGTTGATCTCATACGAATTATAGTGTTTATTATTGCTCATCTGTGATTACTGTTGATCTCAACCGATTAATTGTGATTTATATAATCTGTGATTATTGTTGATCTTATCAAAATCATTGTAATTTATGTTGATTATCTGTGATTATTGTTGATCTCATCCGATTAATTGTGATTTATATAATCTGTGATTATTGTTGATGTTATCAAAATCATTGTAGGTGTGGACTTCCGGTAATTGTGAACGGTCGCCATTTTTTCTTAACCTGATTATCGAAGCTTATTTTCAATACAAAGTATATGTAAACAGTCTCAACTAAACCCAATGCCGTAAGCATTGATCATCTGGATAGTTTTGACAGCTACAACTATGAGAATTCATAGGAAGAGCCATTTATCACACAAAACAGGTTCGCCATCCCACCCACGGTACACAATGTAAACAATGACAATAAAAATAGGAAACGGCCAAGAATAAACACAGGTGATGAATGTGGCAATAGTGCAGTCACAATAAACCAAAATGACTTTGAGCAATTACCACTGGAAAAGTGACAGAAATATTTTAACAAATGAAGCATTTTGATCATAAGGTTGATGAATGATAAAAGATGCATACAAAATTGACATCAATAGAAGATTCGCTGTCAGAACAAAATCAAAGTTTAAAACTCCTTGAATACAAATCCATTGACGTTGAGGCAAGGAGTCGAAGAAATAATCTCATATTTGGTGGAATAGGTGAGCAAATACATGAAAACTGTTTTGAAGTCATAGTTCAATTTCTCGTTTAACAGCTCCATATAACGCATCATCCACGAATCCAGCGAGCGCACCGCCTTGGAAGATTCTCTAGGGGCACCAATAGGTGTATCATCGTAAACTTTCTGGACTTTCAAGATACAATTAATATTCTCTCTGATGCAAATCGGTCAAGAGGGTTTATCTTCAGCATTAACAGAGACTATCCTAAAGAAATCACACAAGCTCGGGAAAAACACTGGCCAAAATACAAAAAACTCCGTGAAAGTAATCCACGCAGCAAAATCGCACTTGTATTTCCTGCTAAAATAGGTTTGGATGGAAGGGTAGTTGAGGACATATTTCCTGACTAAAACTGAACTCTCCATGGTAATAGAGTAAGCGTGTCCCCCGGAGTGTTCCGGATGAAGTAGGCACACAGTGTCCCTCATCATCAAAGGGCTTGGAATAATATCACGCCCGAGTCTCTCACAACCTCTGCCAATCCGAGGAACACAACTGCGGTCATCACTCCCTCGAACAATAGCCCTCCAGAGTCTACTAAAACTGCTGTCAATCCGGGGGACACAACTGTGGTCATCACTCCTTCGAACATTATGCCGCCAGGGTCTACCATAACCTCTGCCAAACCGAGGAACACAACTATGGTCATAAATCCCAATACTCCAACTCCAAACTCAGGACATGCATCAAGACGCTCGCAGTCTGCTCCTCCTCATCCTTCAAAAGCACATCCTCGTAAACATCCCCCAGTATCTCCAAGAACTCCACTGAACACACAGCCTGCTGTGCTCAGCATCCAACGTCCCTGGGATACTTCGAGTACTGAGGACATTGTAATCCCCAGGAGCATTCCTCAGCCCCTCGACCCTGGTAGAACCTCTGCTGACAGCAACCATACCCATAAGGCCAGTGGGGGCGAAGAACCATCCTTCAATCTGAAAGCAAACACCATCAAATTAGGAACTTTAAATGTTAGCGGAATCAAAAAAAGTTAGATTACCAGGAATTTACTGATTTCATTAGTTGTTACGATATATTTTGTATCCCTGAATCACACACTGACACGCATGATATAATAAAGATAAATAACTATGACTATTTTGCAAAACATAGAGAACAAGAATATAAACGCAAGTCTGGTGGCATTGGTATATTTGTTAAAAACAAGCTTGTACCCTCAATTAACATTTTAAAGTCCAATTGTGAATATGTCCTATGGATCTCTATTGATATATCGTTAACGAAGCTTGACGAAAATTTTGTCATTGGTGCTGTATACGTCCCACCCGATAATTCCAAATTTTTTAACGAGGATGAATTTACGACTTTTGAAAATGACATATCTCAGATATGTAATGACCATAAATATGTAATTCTTGCAGGTGATTTTAATAGCAGAGTTGGAAGCTTAAGAGATTACATAAGCACTGACCAACATTTAAATGACTCTTTCGACATTGATGATGACATACAGAGTCAACTTGACAAATATAAAACTCTAGTAAAATTATCCATCCCACTTGCCCGCACCTCTAAAGACCATCGAAACATTCCACACGGCCTCCATCTTATAGAATTGTGTAAGAACAACAACATTTTCATTTTAAACGGAAGACTAACCACTGGAAATAATCATGATATGCTAACCTTCAGAAATAAATCCACAATAGACTATGTTATTGCCTCTTCTGATTTTTTCTACTTTGTTGCAGAATTCCAAATAAGCGAAACTGATCCAATATTCTCTGATGGCCATAATGCCCTCTCTTGGTCGATAAATATACCCAATAGCAATTACCCAAATATAAACCAATATAGTCAAACTTACATCATTCAAAAACCTAAATGGAAACCTGATCTCACCAACCAATTTGTTGGCAATATTAACCATAATGCCATTTACCAAATACTTAATCTGATGAATACTTACCCTCGTTCACAGCAGACGATCGAGCATATCACTGATAAGCTGCAATCAGTCTTCCATCAAGCCTCCACCATCACCTTCCCTGAAAATAAAATAAATTTCCGAATAATAACTCAGCTAACAATAAACCATGTTTTGGCTCTCAATGTCATAATGCACGCAAAAAGTATCACACTGCCAAAAAATCTTATAACAACAATAACACCACAATTAACAAAAAAAGAATGATAGACGCCAGCAAACAATACAAACAAACAATGAACCACCATATTAATGCCAACAAACACAACATGTCAAACAAACTTCGTGCAATGTCTGACAAAACCCCCAAACAGTACTGGTCTTTCCTTAATAAACTAAAACCAAAATCAAAAACCACAACCACACCAACTCTAGCAGAATTCAAGGTGCACTTCAAAGAACTAAATTCAAACACTATCAAAGACAACCGTTTCAGTGACACAAACTACCAATTACATTACAACACAAGCATCACACTTAATTCCACAATTACCAAAGAAGAAATAGAAAAATGTATTACAAATCTTAAAAACTCAAAAACTCCTAGCCCATTTGACCACATTCTAAATGATTACATCACGTCCACTGAACATCTACTCATGCCTGTTTATTGCAAACTATTTAACTCTATACTAGAAACCGGGTTCATCCCAATAAACTGGCTCATTGGAATCATTATACCCAAATTCAAAAACAAAGGTGACCCTAAAGATCCTAGTAACTACAGACCCATCACTATCCTCAGCTGCCTTGGAAAACTTTTTACTTCAATACTTAACAACAGACTAACTAAGTTCTTAAACGAAAACAATATCTTGGATGAAAATCAAACTGACTTTAGGCAAGGCTATTCCTGCTCTGATCACATATTTACTATATACTCACTAATTGAAATAATGAAAAAAAGAAACAATATAAAGAAGTGAAACTCCAGCTAATGGAGCAGTATTGAATTTTCATTAAAACAATTAGTTGGTCCTTTATTTAAGGCGAGTGACCGATTGCCCAAACAGTACAAAACAGCACAATACAGCACAATACAAACCAACATAAACACAAAATATGAATAAAGCTGGGGTCACCGCCTTGGAACGGTCAATGCAAAGCATTTTGGGTTGAAACCTGGTTATAGAGCGCTCAACCTCACACTTGGCCCAGCAATATTCATAATACATTTAAGTGTAAATAAAGTTTAACGTCATAGCATTGTAACTCAAATTAAACAATAATAAAAGGGAATTAAAACGCATTCAATTTAATTACTATTTAATTACTCAATTGCATTGAAGATACAAGAGTAACAGAATTACAACTTTTTGACGAAAGATCAAATAAAACTATTAACAATTGTCAACTACATTCCTTCTTTATAGAAAAGATTTGAGAATATAGAATCATGGAGTTAATATCTCAGACAATCATCGCGCGAATACAGGAAGAAGCAGCAATAATGGGTGTAAACATTCCATATTATGTAGCTTGGTTGTTTATGTGACTGCTAAAAACAAATAAAAATAATTAAATCAAACAAGAAACGCCTATCAGAGAGAAAATATAAATAAAATGGAACGTTATAATCCCAATGACATATGCATGTAGATTACAACTGGGAAAGTCGGTCGTATGACGTCACAAAAATCCATAATGACATAATGACGTGAACAAATTCCAGGGGTAGTACTAAATAAAAATATTAATGCTACTAATAAAACAAGTTTTGGTTATTTAATATTAAGAAGCAAATGAATAAAAATGGTAATTCCATTAAAGCGACATTATTGGAATCAAACAGTATATAGGTGTTTTGACAACTGAAGACAGAAATGATTTGATGAACAATTTGAGTTCAAATGTAGTTTACATGCAGATTTGTTCATACGACACAATGACACAATTGTATTCAACAGTGAAAAATGCCTACACTGTAGTATTCATGCAGATTTGTTGATACGACACAATGACACAATTTTATTCAACAGTGAAAAATGCCTATAATATCACTAATGATTCCAAATTGTAAGGGATGAAAGATATAGTGAATCGAAAACCATCAAACACGTGTTTTTAAGTACATAAGCATCGTATCCTTTTGATAAAAACAAGTTAATTAAATTGAAAAGTTTAATATGAACATTTGGTTAAACATATTTTAATTTGCGAACACGCTTCAAAACATCTCCGTAAAATGATGGATGGGAGATTCCATTATTTAAATGCCATTTTAAAGAAACATTATATTTTGAAATTAAATCACCATACTTAGAGTAAAATCTTGCAAATTTATTTCTTAGGTTATGATACAAAAAGCCTTGCTTTAGCAATTTTTTTAGTTAATATTAGATTACAATCATTAAAATCTTTAATACACGAACTAGCTCTGGCATAACGTACCAACTGCGAAATGTAAATACCATAGGAAGGTCCTTTAGGGATGTTGCCATCTAGAAACGGAAAATGCACAATTTCAAAGTTAAAACCGTCCCGTTTGTCGTATAAACTAGTTTTGATCAAATTATTATTAATAGTTAAATGTAAGTCTAAATACGCAGCGTCTGTATTGGATATACACGATCTATTTAAGACTAGTTCTTTTGGGTAGATTTTGTGAATATATTGTTCAAATAATAGATTATCTAAATTAAGTATGTCATCAATGTACCTACTAGTAAGGTTAAAACAATTAATCAAATCTACTTGCTTAGTTTTAGATAATTCTAACATAAATTCGCTTTCATAACAATATAAAAAAAGGTCAGCTATAAGTGGCGCACAATTAGTACACATAGGAACGCCAATAATTTGTTTAAATATTTTACCATTAAATTCAACAAACAAGTTATCCAAAAGAAAAGTAAGTGCTGCACAAAAGTCAAGACCAGTCCAAATGATGTAATTATCTAATATCTGATTAGTAAAAAAAGCTGTTTTAGTGTTTAAAGCTAGATACAAACACTTCTCTCTAGCAAAAGTTTATTCAATCAAAGAAGCAAGTTTTGATTTTATTAAAGCGTGAGGAAGCGTTGTATATAGTGTAGAAAAATCATAAGTACTTACCTGTGACACCTTATATTTTTTATTTTCAATTTTATCAATAACTTCTAAGGTGTTTTTTATTGACCAAAATAGGTTAATATTACTATTTTCATAAACTTTATTACAAAATTTAGCTATATGATATCTAATAGCACTCAATGCAGATGTAAGATACACTGATAATTGTTTGGTGGTACAAGACACTGAATTAGCGATAAAACGACTTTTATATCGCGTCTTATGTAATTTAGGTATCCAGTAAAGTGATGGCGATTTCTTGTCAGTAATATTGACTATACATTTAACTTTATGCATTGGGCAATATGGTCGGTAATAATTTCATTAGCTTGCTTATTGTACTCACAATATGATGTAGTTTGTGAAAGTTCTTGTGAAATAGTTTGAACATAAAACACTCGTCATATTATGATAACATTATTAGCAGCCTTATCAGCAGGAACTAAGACGAATTTAGATTTTAAGTCTTCAAGCAATTTACAGAGATTTTGTTTATTAAATTTAGGTGAATGTGGTAGGACCAAAGGATGTGTATCATAAAAACATATTTTATTCATGGTCATACTAAATATTTTTGTTTTCCAATCATTGAGTGCAGTAATTTCAGCATTTTCCTTCCTGCACCATTTAGTGCAATTATCATGTAAGGATGTTACGATATTCTTAATGCAGTCATCAAAATCAACAGGAATAGGTAGTCTGTACTTAGGGCCTCTGCGTAGCAAATTTCTAAGGTTTTTATTTTGAATGAAATTAAGGTCCCCAGTAATAACATGTCCAACTGGACCATATATATATTTAGAACTAGTACAGTCACATAATGTAGGACAATTTCTTATTACATTTATATCTGTGGAAATAGAATTATAATTAAAAACGATACTTCTTAACATTATACTGCGCATTTATAGACTTCTCCCAAGCCTTTAATAAAGTCTGGCGTATTGGCCTCTGACAGAAACTTATCAAACAAAATATAACTGGTAAACTCCTGACTTTAGTTCAAAACATGTATAGCAACATCAAATCTAGTATATCACTTAATGGCAACATATCAGAACCATTCATATCAGAAATTGGCGTAAGAAAATGTGAAAACCTTTCCCCTCTTCTATTCTCCCTCTTCCTTAATGATCTGCAAACACATATGCACCTTCAAGGCTCAGTTGGTATTGAACTAACTAATCCTATAGACCTAACTTTGTGGCTGAAACTACTCATATTACTTTATGTTGATGACACTGTTATTCTCTCTGACTCAGAAACTGACTTCCAAAATTGTTTAAACATATTTTATTATTACTGTGAAAACTGGCATCTAACAATAAATCTCAGCAAAACTTAAATAATAATTTTGGTGCTAGAAAACTTCAAAACTTTCACTTTACACTTAGCAACCAGCCTGTAAACATAACCGACCGCTATCACTATTTAGGCATAACACTCTCCAGCAATGGCTCTTTCGTCAATGCAAGAAAACACCTAGCTGAACAAGCAACAAAAGCAATGCACCTATTATATACCAGAGCAAACAATGCCGAACTTCCTATTGATTTAATTCTTAAACTCTTCGATCGCACTGTGCTACCAATTTTACCATATGGTTCAGAAATATTTGGTTTTAAAAAATATTGATATCTTGGAGAGAGTCCACAACAACTTCCTCTGGAAAATAACTAAAGCCCCAAAATCTACTCCTATAGCTTTTTGTATGGTGAACTTGGCAGGAACCCTATTGCAATTAATATCCAAAGCCGTATGCTTTTCTTCTGGTGTAGAACCCTACAAGGCAAAGAACAAAAACTATCTTATCAGATTTATAAGTATATGATGAACCTTCCAAATCCAACCTTTAAATGGTCAAACAAAATAAAAGAAATACTCACATCAGTTAACTTGAGTAATCTATTGGATAACCAGTTTCAAATAAACCAAAATAATATTCACCGCTTAGTTAAATCAAAATTACTTCTTCAGTTCCAAACCCAATGGCACCATCAATTACAGCAAACACACAAAGGACAAATATATACCAGCTTCAAACAATCACCATCCCTTTTAAACTAATTCATTAAACTTACCAAAAATGAATACATTTACCTTTTCCAATTCAGGACTGCTAACCAGTGGTTCCCAGTCGAAACAGGTCGCTATGACGGAACCCCATACGAAGATAGAATTTGTAGGCTATGTAACTCAGGTCAAGTTGGCACGGAACACCACTATTTGCTTAATTGTGATTCCTTTAATACTGAAAGCGAACAATTCCTAGGTAATGACCTCCGCAATTCTACTCTAAGCTCATTCTTACCAGCTGAATCCTTACCTGTATTTAAAAGTACAAGTAAATTTATTCGCTTCAATTCAGTAAATTTAAACGCTAACAATGATCAAATACTACAACTTACTTTTTTATAAATGCAAATGCCACCAGACTTCCAAAATCATACCATATTTTCTACCATAGTGCATTACATGATCGCAAGCGTATGTTGAGTGTTTTACCTTATGCCTTATTATGCACTAAGAACGAAATTCTGTTTCAAACCTGTGTACTGCAGCCACCAATTTATTATCAATAATGTCTCATTTTTGTCTAAATACACTTATACATTGTTTATTGCTCATGAAGCCCTAGAATATATCTTCTAGCCATAATTAATGTTGTTGTATTATCATTTTTACATGTAAATACATTATACAGAATTATATTCTACATGACATAATTTACTTACTGTATTGTAGTGTCTTAGTAATTATATAAATAAATAGTGGTGCATTTACACACTCTCTACCAGGTTAATTCCCCATAGACCATCTATAATCCTTTTTCGTTTCGGTTAGGTGGTCGTTACAGGGGAACAAAATGATCATATTGAGTGACAACCGACAAAATTTCATTAATATTTACGCTCTTAAATGTATAAGCGCAGTTTCCCTTAAATGTTAATAAATATATAACTGCTATGTCTAAGAAATCATTTTTCTTTTCACCTTTGTACTCGATCACCTATATATTTCATATTTTGTATAGGTGATCTGACACAACATGTGTCAAATTTGGGAAAATAGTCAGATTCTATATTTGATTTAAGAGTAACGATTAATGTTCATCATTACATTACTCAACCAACATAGATACAAATGTATAACCTATCCTCCCTTGACTTACTTGAAAATACTTTATGTGTTTATCAGTGTGTGAAATGCAAATAAATGTGTTATATTATTATTTCATCCGCTTACATATGATTGTATTGATTTTGTACTGTTTTTGCTTATATTGTTTTTCTTATATTGTATTATGTGTTTATCATGACTGTACCCCGATATTTTCCCATGCATTTTACATAAGCATTTTTTCTACACGAGTTATTTGATAACAAAGCCTGCATCTTTTTAATACGTTACAAATTTGTACATAAATTTGTTTGCTATTTATAGCCCTGGCTTTTTATATCACTACTTTTGCGGATCTTTATAAACCACCTAAACATTCATAATTTAACTAGCTGTCTAATGTTACCATTATTTAATTTATTATTAAGTGGTGAAAAGTCACTTCTTAATAACACCTAGGCTAAGCTCATTCTTCCAACATGTTGTACACACAATTAAAGGGATCTTTTCACGCTTTGGTAAATTGACAAAATTAAAAAAAGTTGTTTCAGATTCGCAAATTTTCGTTTTAGTTATGATATTTGGGAGGAAACAGTAATACTGAACATTTACCATGGTCTAATATAGCCATTATATGCATCTTTTGACGATTTTAAAACCTAAAAATTATAAAGCGTTGCAACGCAAAACGATTGAATAATTTGGAGAGTTCTGTTTATGTCGTTAAATTCTGTGAAACTACGAAGATTGCTTATATAAGGTATAAAATACGTCAAGTAAGTGTACTCGGCGGAATAGCTCAGTAGGCTAAAGCGTTTTTACTTCAGGACTCTGGCAGGACTCCAGGGGTCACTGGTTCGAAACCTGGTCCGTGCAATGTTCTTTTCCTTTTTTAAATTTTATTCTTGATTTTTTACTGGAGCTTTAACGATCAAATGTTTACTTTTATCGATCTAAAGCATTTAATGAATAAGTTAAAAAATGCCAAAATCTGTGAAAAGGCACCTTTAATGCATCAATTTGCTTAATCCTAACGGTCTTACCTATTGTTCCCTCGATATGCACAGCTGACATCTCGGATATCTCTAATTCGACATTATCCAGTCGACCATGATTTATTTATTCCATTGGCAAGTCCCATTGTAAATTGCCCTTGTGTGCGGTAGCAGTCGAGCGTATAAACCACGTCAAAATGACTTAAACCATTCGAACAATAGAAACTGAATCTATCCACAGCAAGTAGCAATATTGCTTTATTCTCGCTAATTTAACTTGCATCTTTAAAATAAGAAATTTTACTTTTAGCAAATGGATCCCGAATCAGCGCGTGCTAAAGAAAACGACACCGCACAATTAAGGTTTAAGATCACTAACAATACTAGAATCATCGACATACCGGGCTACATAATTAATAACCTTACATAACATCATTTGCAGGGAATAACGATTATGTATGATTATTGGTTTTGCTTCATTCTACCAATTCAATATTTTCATACATATCTATTCATTATACCGTTCATTCCCCCACTCTCACTGTATAGTATGTGTTGCTGTTGTAAAAAATTTCGTAAGTCCCAATACTGTACTTAATATTGAACTTTGTTATATTGCCCATATTGTATATGCTATATACTTGGGTGAAAATAAAGTTCTGCTCTGTTCTGTGCTTGTAATTTTTGTTGATTATCTGTGATTTTTGTTGATCTCAACCGATTAATTGAGATTTACTTTATCTGTGATTATTGTTGATCTTATCAAAATCATTGTAATTTATGTTGATTATCTGTGATTATCTGTGACTATCTGTGATTATTGTTGATATCAACCGATTAATTGTGATTTATTTTATCTGTGATTATTGTTAATCTTATCAAAATCATTGTAATGTATGTTGATTATCTGTGATTATTGTTGATCTTACCATATCCGTTGAAATATACATTTGAGCCGCGCTCTGTGAAAGGGGGTTTAATGCATGTGCGTAAAGTGCTTTCCACACAGGCTAATAAGGGACGGCACTTTCCGCCTTTATGATATATACAAATTGAGCCCATTGTCGTAAAGTTTCTCAACATTCAGGTGTTCAATACGTTTTCCCAAACACCGTATCCTACCATTGTAAACTTCGTCCCCATTTTCCTAGATGGAAGGTGGTGGGTTATATTTTTTTTTAAACTTTCAACATTTTAGTAAAATACTCGTGTGCCGAAAATATAGTATTATGAACATAACAGAACATAACGGAACAGTAGCAACAGTGTGGAAGTAATGCTCACAGATTTACTATAAATTGTTCCCTTAATCTTCACAGCTGAGCTAAACATATGCATACAATTGAGTTCATTTAAATTGCATTCTGAAACTAACAAATCTTAATATTAAGATAATATTTAATATTACATATATTTGGACAAATAACAAAACAGCTGTCCATGAGAAAAATAACATTGCGACAAATATTTTTTCAATTCTGTTGAGAGCTTCATTTTACAATACTCCGCTCCGAATCGCGATTTATTTTATGATGATGATGGCGATGATGGTTGTGCTGCTGCTGACGATGATGTTGATGATGATGATGATGATAATGATGATAATGATGATGATGATGAAGATGATGATGATGATGATGATGATGATGATGATGATGATGATGATGATGATAATGATGATGATGATGATGATATGATGATGATGATGATGATGATGATGATGATGATGATGATGATGATGATGATGATGATGATGATGATGATGATGATGATGATGATGATAATGCTGATGATGAAGATACGCTGAAAGTCTGCGTCCATGTTTGATGCACATGCTTGCTGTCGTAAAAAATATCCCTTTTTTGTCTCCCCTGATTTTTTGAAAACGCGACTGTCGACAGGCGATAATATTACAGCGATATTTGAACAGTACAAATATCGCGTGTCGCTTCAAGTGTCGTGTGTCGCGGTCTGAAATTAGATAATATCGGCGATATTTGAATTATAAAATATCGTGCGACGCCGCGACTGTCGCGCAAAATACGGATTCCGTAATCTTAACCAACCTGCGTTTGTCATAATTCAGCTTCAGCAAACTGCGTTTGCTCAACCAACCCGCGTTTGTATATTTTTGAAATAGCAAGAACTGACAAAAAATTAAATATTACAACAACAACTTTTATCTTAAATACAATAAATAAACAACAATTAAGCATCGTGTGCTCTCATTTTTTTAGCAATATGATTTATTCGTGAATGGGAAGTGAAAAAATATAAAATCAAAATGCGTTTGCATCGAAAATCTAAATTTTGTGTCGAAGTGTTCTTCAAAACTGCAAAGCGTCGAAACAAGTACAATGCGTCTTAATATGCAAAAAGGTATGAAGCATGTCATAAGCTTTGCATTGTCCAGAAATTTTCACATATTCTCTATAAAAAGATGAAAATTACCTGACGGTGTGGGATGCCTGATGCAATTCAACAACCTGCGTTGACTTTTGTGGTCACGTGACAAAAGTTGTTCATCCCCGGTGGAATTGTAAACTTGGTCTTTATTTTGTATTCACAACAAAATAATGTTCATAACATCGTCAGATTGTACTATGCCGACTAGCATTGACGATTGTCGAATATGGTGTTCCCCATTTAGCGGACCTCGCAAACCAAATAATTTTTCTTTTAAAAATACATGACGTCAAACGGCGAAGCGTGAACATGCGACGTCGCGGTAAAATATTATATATGACGTCGTCGTACAATGACGCGCCATTAAACAATTTAAGCTTTCAAATTAAATCACATTAATGATGTTAACACCTGTTATTCTATATATAGATTAAGGTAAGCTAACTTTTATTTGCTTTACCTACCGGAATGTTTATTTTTACAGTGATCATGTTTACTTCATGCTTAGTAGTGACTCCAGC